>NW_015961952.1:0-226201 GCF_000497045.1 Kalmanozyma brasiliensis GHG001 | reverse complement strand
AAAAAAAAGGTGGGCGAACCTCCACACGATGCTAGGGAGGCGCTAAACGTGAGGCTGGGCATGACGCCGATCCACCTCCTAGCCCACAGCCCTGTCCCACATCCATAGCCTTTCGGTTCTCTTACCCTAGCATCAGCTCAAAGACGAGACTCATGTCCGTCTTGCGCAGTGCTTCGCAGTCATAATCATCATGCTACGAGCTGGACTGAGCGAAGAGCTCGTCGGAAAACGATGCCGTTTCCAAGCTCAGCACCCTTTTAGAGCTGCAGCCCATGCACAGATGTCGTGTGTCGTCTCTGCCCTGCATGCCGCTGAATTACAATTTTATCTGACGGAATACAAACTTTCTAATGCGAAGCGCGTAGATTGACGTCAGATTGGACATGCTCCCGCTTTTCGGCACACCTGCCTTGCCCGGACGATCTGCCTCTTCCGCAACGTCGTCTGAATCGCTCTTCTCGCGATGGCAGCTTGCGCAGTCAGATGATGGCGAACGTGAGTATATGTTGAGGTATAGAGGAAGCATGCGAGGAGCGCATGGTTGGAGATGCGATTCTGATGGCGGGTTGGGAGCACCGCCACGAGGAGGCCCAAGAAATTTCGCCAAGACCCGCCGCCCATGGCCCAACGAGGCCTCCTTGGGGTCTGCACATGCTGACCTCTAGAGGAGTGGGAGGCTCGACCGCGGTCCATGCTCGCCTGATAGGGGTCTAACACGGTTCGTGTGGTCCCAGAGGAGCTCGACACTCTGTTGAGATCAGGCAGCAAGCAAGTGCTGGCTCAAAAGGTCTGCTGACATTCCCGCCTATCGCCGGACTGCGCCTCCGTTGGATCGCCGCGACGCAGAGGTGGGCGAGGACGAAGGCATGAAGATGGACGACAAGGCCGCCGGCGAGGCTCGCACTGTGCGAGCGTCTTGCGTCGACACATTACTGCTTGAATGTCTGATGGGTGTCGGTCTCGACATCGCGGCGATGCCATTCTGAGCCACCGACGACGTAGCCTTCTGAGGTCCACCCGTGTGCCCACTGCTCCTGTTGATGGTTGGCGCTGATGCGGAAGAGGACGGTGAGGGTGCCGATGGCGGTGAGCTTGCTCGCTCCTGCGTGCGTGCCCGTTTGGCTGACACCACTCGTACGCCGCCGCTGCCCGCCTTGCTCTGGAAGAACGAGGTTGCAGTTGGCGAGCTGTTCGGCGGAGAAGTGGCGGGTTTGGAGCTGCTACTCGCGCCGTTGGACCGCGACGACGAAGATGCCCCATCCACGCTTCTGCTACCGTTGCTGTGAGCCCGTTTCATGCCCCTCACCTCGACGCCCGAGGCGCTGCTTGATGCCGACGAGGATGCTTTGCCGAGCAGGCTGCTGCTTGTGCCGCCGGTCGATGGGGAGGGTGAGACTTTGGCTCCGCTTCCGAAGAAGTCCACTTTGCGTCGTTCCGTTCTGGCGATGTCGGGTGGTGGGGATGATGCTTCCTTTCGGCCGAAGCTGCTTGCTGATGGTGATGACGATCCAACACCGTTTGATCGATCCGTGTCCCGAGCAGCTATTGACGCCGACGTAAGAGAGGGTGCAGCTGCCACATCTCGCGGTTTGAGACGCGGCAATCCGGTGGCTTCGCCGTCTCGCACACCAACCGTGTCTGGCCATCGCGAGCTGTCCACCCTCCGCGAGACGGATGTCGAAGCTGATCCGTTATCGCCCGTCGAGTCCTCGCTCCCTGGCATGGGCCGCGAAAACTCCCGCATCTGGGCCAGTCCCTCACTCGCGCCACCCAACACCTTCCTCGGCGCAACCATCGGCCTCACCGTTTGCTTCACCACCACCCCCGCTGCCTCCGGTGCGATTTCCACGCCGACCGCCTTACTCCTTCCCTGGACCCTAAACGCGTTCGTCGGCCGCCCCGTCAGCTTTGCCTGTGCGGCACTGCCACTTCTGGCCTTATTGAGCAAAGTCTGCCCCTTACTCATCCCTCCCGTCCCTGGCATCGGTGCGCCAACCCTCCTTGTCCCCTTCCCCGTCTTATGCAACGACCGATCACTGACAACCAGTTTCTTGGCATCCTTCTCCGCCCGATGCTGTTCGTACTTGTCCTTGATCCGTTTGGCTGCATCCACTTTGGCCTGTTCCGTCTCGCCTTTGGTTCGAAAATACAACTTGCGCCAGCTCTTGGGCTCCTTCACCTCCGTGGTGTAGCGCCGTCGCAGGTCGATAAAATCCCGCAAAGCGTTGCGTTTCCAAATCTCTTCGGTGTGTTCGAGGAGGTGGGGAGAGTTTTCTTCGAGTAGGATGAGTTGGTCGATCCGACATTCTTCTAGGATGGGTTTGGCGTGACGGTAGGGGAGGACTCCGAGGTCTTGCACGGACGAGATGTTGCGAAGGATGACACGGAGGGCCATGCTGTAGAGAGAGCGGGTGGCAGAGAGGTGCGGAAGGGGCGCAGAGATGAAAGAAGGGGCGCGGGATGGGAGAGGTGCAGCAGGGTCAAAGTCGTCCGACGGAGGGCCCCAGGCTCCGTGCACCGCGTAGGACGTCTCTTTGAGACCCATCATGCCCGCCGGCTCGGGGGAGCGACGCCAGTCCTTCATACTGGTATCAAGCTGAGCGTCTGTCTGATAATGTGATGCAAGGGTATGATAGAGAGCAAGGCTCGATGGGGGGTCCGTGGCAGTCGTCGGCTGAGCCTGTCTATGAAGATTCCGGGTGCGGAGCTTGTGCGTGGGTCATCTCGTGTATGGGATCGCACGATGCCGAGAGGTCGGGTCCTGATGCGGGTCGATGAGATCCAGAATGCGGCGTCGAAAGATTGCCCTCCTTTGTCGAGGTCGTATGGGTAGGCGAAGATGGACGCGTTGGTGGACAACCACGGTGGGGCTTCGTGGTTGGTGTTGTGGAAAGCTCGGATGTCAAAAAATGGTGGCTTGAGCTTGTTTGCTGCAAGGCAACGATGCTCCAGTGGAAATTCCGCGGCAGGGTCTTGCTCCGTCCTCAAGACCCTTCAGACTCGCTCATCACTGATTGTCAGACATAAGCCAGCTTTCAAAGGCACGCTACAACCTTGTCCGGTAAAGAAAGTCCATAGTATTGATTGAGACGCTAGAGAGGTTGCGAGGGTGCGTGCTCTCTACGGTCCGACCGAGTCTTCGAGATGAGTTCGCCCCGTCGGTGACGCTAGAGCATCAAAGCAGCGGCCTCGCCACTCTGCACCTTGTCTCGATACTCCTCCCTCGCCCTCCGAATCGTGCTCTGCACGTCCTTGCGCTTCAGCGCCCTTTTGACCCACGAGAGCAGCGCGTCGTCATCCTCGGGCACAAAGAAGCTGCTGAGCGCGCTGAGGATCGTCTCGAAATCGGCCCTTGGCTCCAGTATCACGCCTCGGTGCGCCCAAATAATCGCCACTGCGACCAGCGTGATCACATCTTGACCGTCCAGCAGCCACGCATCCCACACCCTTAGCTGCGTCTCAAACGGAATTGAGTTGGAGAAGAGCGTGATGTACCACTTTGTCGCGTACGAGCTGGCGACTACCGTGTGCTCGTCCATCGCCGCCGCCAGCTCCGGCATGTACCGCCGCAACAGCTTGTCTTGGACGAACAGGTTTTCGACCAGACCGGGGAACCCGGGTGAGAAGGTCGAGTGCAGGTTGAGGTGGTTGTGCATGCTCACCATGGCAGCATAGGCGTGTTCGGGGCTGAAGTAGCAGAGCAGCGTCGCAGCGATAGGTCCCATGCCCTGACAGTAGCCGCATTGGTCGCAGAGCATAGAGATGGCATGAAGGACGTGAAACAGCGCTCGTTGACCCTGACCATAGCGAGTGTGGAACTGGATGTGACCAGAGATGGTGCGCGGAACATCGAGGTCGATTTGGACGTCGTGCGTGCTCGACATGTCCACCAGGGTCTCGAAGGTGGAAGTGCCGGACTTGTTGGGCGTATTGACAACAGCCGCCGCCGCTGCTGTTTGAATGTGTGGTTTGGCGAGGGAATACGATTGTCGGCCTTCTTCTGTCTTTTTGCGATCCTGTAGGAGTGCGAACCAGGCTGCCGATCGCCAACTGTCGGGGATACCCTTGTAGACTCTGCGCCGTACCTTGCGATCGATGCCGTTGACAAAGTCGAATTGGACGGCATTGTGACCCTGATCGCGTCCTTTGACGGTGAGCATGCGCGACCATTTGGCAATTCGTTCCTGCTCGCGTTGGCGGTGGACGGAATCGGCTGCCGAGCGAGCCTGCTGAACAGCCGGCGTTTTGGTGTGATCGTGACCGTTGATCTTTGGCGACGCGCTGGGAGAAGACAAGCTGGTAGGTGGTGGCGCACTCTGCGATGCAATGCCTTTGGTGCCCCTCTTTGGGAATGGCGCATCAAACAGACTGGACCGAAGCAAGACAGCCTTGTGGTGTACATTGCTGGGGCCCTCGGAGAAGAATCCGTATCGATCGACGCCGGCAATCATCTCCTCGCGCCTCTTCTGCGCCATCTCTTGACGCCGCCGCCTCTCGTTGGTAGAGAGGAACGTGTTGGTCGATCGCATCGTTTGTGCACTGACGGACGCTGTGAGAGTGGGTCTTGAGCCAGCACCGTCCACGTCGTCGTTGCTGGAGAAGAGCGACTCTTGAGTCATGACGCTTCCCGCACTTACGGTTGCGTTGAGAGGAGGCCGAAGTTGGCTAGCTGAGCCGTTTGCTGCATCGATGGCGGCAGCAATTGCGGTTGCAGAGGGCCCCGCGTGCCTGCCATTTGGCTCATCTACACTCTGGAGAGCTCTGCTGCTTTCGGCAGGCGAGAGTGCGGCCTCTTCCCATGGAGAGAGGCCGCTCTTCTCTCGAGTGTACTCCTTGCCGTCGGAGAAGCCATCGTCCGGGACGCCCGCTATGGAGAAGTGTGCATATGTCCTTCGTACAAACTCGGCATCGGACTCGGCAGGCGTCGTGAATTGGTTGGCCCGCGACTCTGGTCCTTGAGAGGTCTCGCCAGGTGCTGAAGCTCGACGTCTTCTCAGCAGGTCCAGAGGCGGAGGCGCTAGCTGTGAAGCGGTCGTAATATCGCCGTTTGTGTTTGTGCTGATTCCCATCTTGGGTCGGAGTCTGGAGGGCAGAGCGCGAAGAGATATTGACCTGGAGTGCGTCTTTGTATGCGTTTTGCTGCTTCCAGCCTCGGCGGCTGGTTCCTCTGCGGCCGTCGTCATGATGAAGCGACCCTGGTTGTGGCGCTACGATCGTCGATGGAATATAAAAAGGCTGAAAGGAGAGCGGTGTTTCGATCCGAGGCTGAGCAGCGCTCTGGTCGCAACAGCTCAGTTGGCCGTCATGCCTGTCAGGATGTGAAGGCGGGGGTGTGCGCGAAATAAAGGTGTGTGACGATGGTTGATGAGACTGACTGTTCGCCCACTCGTCGCCTTGTCCGCGATCGACCGGGTGGTCCCACGAGCCCTACTCGAGTGATGGCTGCAGCAGATGTATGCGAGTGATGGGTGTGGTGTGGAGGAGAGGTGATTTGATGCGCAACTGAGACAAGACCCCAGATAGACTTGACTCAGCTCGAGTGGTGACCGCAGGACGTCATGAACCCGAGGGCTGAGATCTCTTGCAGGATGTAGAGGTCAAGATCCGTGTTCATGCGTGAGATGTAATGTCGATGGCTATTGTCGAGAAGATAGCCTGCATTGCCAACACCGTTGGGGACCAGATCATGCAAAGCCACCACCCCGATGATCGACGCTGCATGCTGCCGCTTTGTTAGATCTGAGTGGCTTCATGCTGTGGGGAAATCGCCTCGGAGAGCCGGCTTTAACGCTTGAGGCACAGAGCGAAGACGCCATCCTGAGCTGAGTCGAGGCTGCCTGGCTGCCTTGGTTGCTCTCAGCCAACCAAAAAGCTGCGAATCTTTGGGCCTGTTTTATCAGATTTTTAGAAATCACGAATTCATGAGCAAGCGGACGAGCCAGCCAAAGAAACTTGTCACAGCGCAGTCGAAGCCCTTATATCTTTCTTCTTGATCATCATCACCGCTACTCGACTCAGTTCTTTACGTCACAGCATCTCAGCGCTTACTATAACGATCGATCACAGTGCATCGGCAGCACCTCACGCATCCAAACTCCCTCTCACTTGGTGTTCACCCTCGCCAGTCTACCCGCCACAATGTCCGCCGAAGCAGGGCCAAGCAACCTCGTCGAGGTCACCTCGCCCGAGCATTTTACCGAGATCATGCAGCAGGACTTGGGTCGTGTCTCGCTGCTCAACTTCTACGCACCATGGGCCGAGCCGTGCAAGCAGATGAACGAGGTGGTCAAGGAGATCGCCGTCAAGTACCCTCAAGTGCTTTGCCTCGTCATCGAAGCCGAGACTCTTCCCGACGTTTCCGAATCGTTCGACATTGAGGCAGTCCCCTCGTTTGTCCTCCTTCGCGGACACACTCTTCTCTCGCGCATCAGTGGTGCCAATGCGTCCGCCCTCTCCGCAGCTGTCGCAACCCACGTCGCTCCCACAAAGACATCCGGCGCTGGTAGCGTCTCCAAGACCTCGGCCGCTCCAAGGGCAGCCTCGGATGTCTATGAGGCAGGCTCCGCGCGCAACGGCGCTGCTGCCGGCTCCTATGCCGACGAGGAAGAGGAAGAGGAGGTGGTCCCCGAGACAGAAGACGAGATCTTTGCGCGATGCAAGAAGCTCATGGAGCAGAGCAAGGTGATGCTCTTCATGAAGGGCGACCCGGACACACCCCGATGCGGCTTCAGCCAGAAGACGGTCAACTTGTTCAGGCAGGAGAACGTCGAATTTGGCCACTACGATATTCTCAAGGACGAGAATGTACGACAAGGACTTAAGAAGCTCAACGAGTGGCCGACGTTCCCTCAGATCATCGTCAACGGCGAGCTCATTGGTGGTCTTGATATCCTCAAGGAGAGCATCGAGAGCGGAGAGTTCGCCGAGATGCTTCAGGACTGAGCCGCTGTGCGTCACGCACCTTCCTTGCCGGTCACAGCCTCAGCTGTGTTGTACACTACTTCTTTATTGCAAACCGAGATCTCTATTTCGATGCTACAGCTTCCAAATCTCGACACCGTCTCAATCGTCTCTGGACCATGTAGCACCGTCACCCAATGTGTCAAAGATCTTGCGAACACGCTTGACAGGGATCTGCTTGAACGGCAGATCGTACTCGTCACGAGCGACACGCAGAGCCTCGGTGACATGCGTGGGATCTCTCCGTTCCAACGCCAGCAGCACCGTCGGGCTGTGCCCGCTCCGACGCCGATAGAGGCGAGCGATGGTGGACAGCAAGGGTCGCACAATGGATGGCTCGTAGATCGTGTCTGCTGTGAGGATGAGGTCGAAGTGCTGTGGCTCTCGCATTTCAGTGTTGTCGGGGTATTCTCCCGCGCTAGGTGATCCAGAATCGAGGCACAGCTGCCAGTCTTCCGGTTGAATGGTCCAGTCAAGCTCGCACACCTCGATCTGACCCGGCACAGTCTGACCTGCAGCTTCCATCTGGTACATGGCAGCTTCGACGTTCGGCCGCAGCACTGAGTCCAGCACTGGCGGAATGTCGGTTGCCGTCACCTGCCATCCGAGTCGTGCCATTAGCAGCGACAGCAGCCCGGTTCCGGATCCCAGCTCGAGAACCTTGTTCCGCATCGATCCGACAGCGTCATGCTGACCTTTCGCATACGTATGAAGAAGATAGGACGAGAGCACCTGCGATGAAAGCCAGAGCGACGATCCGGTGCTGTTGGTGTCATTGCGCTGTATCAGACGAAACGAAGTGTCGATCGAAGGAAAGCGGTAGACGAGCTCTAGAAGGTGCTTCGTCTGATGAGCGGGCAGGTTGACTGCATCTGCATGAGAGTGGCTTTTCGAGAGCTCTGCATCACTGTCTGACCCTTCGATGTGGTCCTCGACGGCATCGTTTCCTGCTCTAACGGTGTCTTGTAAGCCTTGCCCCTTTCGAGGACCCTTGCGAGGCATGCTCTTCAAAGCGCTGTTATGGCGACATATCGGCAACCGTCACACTCGAGCCCTTTTACATGCAAAGACAGCAGACCATCTGTCGATTGCTCTCGTCCGAGGGTGTCGTTGGTGATGCAAGCGAAGAAGAAGTTCTGCATCATCCAGGCAAGCATGGCATGTCAAAAGGCTAATTTGATGTGGAGCCAGAGCAAGTCACGTGCTTTTAGCGTGTTGGTCTCGATTTTGGGCGGTAAACTCTCACAGAGCTGGAAAAATGGCATTTGCACGGCGCGAAAACGCGTCCTCAAGAGAGCAACACTGCCCACCCTCTGCCTCGAAATTCACAGCTGCAGGCTCAGCCTTTGAGAGAGAACAACACTGTTCCCGCCCGCATCACTGAGCGACACTTGCATCTTACCTCCCCATCACCATCACGATATCGCCATCTCACCAACCATCTTCAGCATCACACTTTATAGACGCACACACCACAATCTAGAGCTTGCGCGCACTCGACGGTGCACCATCCATACACGAGCATGACGTCGACGCTCAACCCCGTCTACCCAATGTCGTCGGCGCGCGTGCCCCCGGACGCAGTCAAGGGCAACCAGGAGGGCAACTACTCGTCCTTCCCCGTCGTCAAGATCGATGAGCTGCTCGGCGTACTGTCCGAGATGGGACTCTCGATCTCACCTGAAGACCTGCAGAAACCACAGGGTCACGTTGCGCACCGAGTCTTTGTCGCCTTCCTCGAATGCCTTTCGGGGACCACAACCGAGATGATGGACGGGCGGCGACACGAGGCGCTCGCACCAGCCGAGTACCGAGAGCTCTACGAGGATGGATTGCAGATGCTCATGTTCTTCCGCGAGGTCAAGGACATGATGAACGCAGCGACGCTGTACGATTTCACTCTGCAGGATCTCACACGGCCCAACCCCAAGCGCTTCCGACGTCAGATGTCGGCGCTGGTCAACTTCTACCGCTTCCGCTCGGATCGCATCGTCGAATTTGAAGAGCTCGTCACAGGGTCCGAGGATCTCGAGAACAAACGCAACGAGATCGAGGACGACATCGATCGCCAACGCTCCGAGCTAGCCCGCTTCAAAGCGGAGCGCGAGCTGGACGAGCCTAAAGTCAAAGAGCTTCAACGAATCAACGCCGAGATCACCGACGAGCTGCTTGCCGCACGCAATCAGCAGAAGGAGACCATGGAGGAGCTCGAGGAGCTCAAGAAGCGCAAAGACACGCTGGCCGTCAAACACGCCGAACTGGCGCAGGAAAAGTTCCAGATCTACGAAAAGATCACCTACCTCGAAGCGCGCGTCGTCTCGTCGCCGAGCAAGATGAAGAATAGCGTCCGCGAGCTCGGCGAGCAGTTGGACAAGGACACGATTTCGTTGTCCGAGACGTTGAAGAAGGTGGAGGAGTTCAAGCGCAATTTGGAGACGCTCGAGATTTTGAGCAACGACCTCGAGACGTGCATGAACGCGATGCACGAGGTCAACCTCGAAATCGTCAAGGGCAAAGAGGAGGTTCAGAATCAGACCGACCTGCAAGCCTTGTCCCAAGGCATCAACAACCAGCTCGCCTCGCTGAAGCACTCGCTCGAGATGACGCAGTACGAAATGAAGCGCTTGGAAGAAAAACAGACGCGCAATCGCAAGACGCTCATGGACATCACCGAGAAGCACACCAAGAAGATGGACAATCTGCAGATGGAGTTCGAGCAGGCCAAGGCGGAGAGGACGAGGAAGAACGCCATTGCCGAGGTCAAGAACGTCGAGAGCGAAAAGATCGAGGCTAAGATGGCCGAGTTGGAGGAGGCGTACGAGGGGTATCAGAAGAAGATGATTCGGCAGAAGGATGCCATTGAGACGGCGGTGAGGTTGTACATCAGTACGCTGACCAACTCGCTCGAGTTGGAACGCTTCAAGGCGTGATCGCGCCGTCATATACCACTGCTTCTTCGTCCATGTTGCCCCGTTGGTCCTCTCATCGGTTGTATTGCACTCCTGTCTCGCGTATGTACTTGTAATGTCTATTCTTCGTTCTCCATCCTGGACTGTGTTCATAAGATGCCGAACGCACACACACACGATCGTCTTGCAACACAGCATTGCCCTCTACGTCACCCTCAACCCCCTCACACTCCGTACCTCGGCCATGCTCAACCGCCAACTAATCCCACTCGCCACCGCATTCTGATACAAATCCCCCTCGTCCTCACCGCCATCCAGATTCAACACATAACTCACCTGCTGCAACCGCGTGAACTTGTCCCTGATCGGCAAACTCGTCTGATCCGTCAGGAAGCCGACCACCGCCCTCAGGTCTTTATCGAACTTGAGTGCTCCCAATTCCGTAAAGCGCATGCCCAGGACCATGCCCTCCCACGGTTTGAGCAGTGCATCCAGTGCCATGCTGAGATAGGTATTGAAGTTGGCATCCGTAAAGACGCCGCGAAAGTGATGAAAGAGGAGGTCCCAGGATTTGACGAAGCGCCGACGCACTAGATCGCGCGATTCGGCCGAGGAGTAGGCCTCGTCGTCCAGCATGTACGATACGTCTCGGTAAGTGTCCATGAGCAACGCGCGCAGACGGGGGGCCGTGAGCTGCGTGAACAGGTGTTCGATCTCGGTGCGCAGCGAGGAACGGAATCGCTGCACGAGAGAGGAGAGGCTCTGAACGCATGCTGACGCCTCATCCTGCTCTGACGGCTCGAAGAGCCGCGCGAGAGAGCTCTCGTGCCCCACCTCGAGCAGAACACGCGACATGTAGGTGGATGAGACATCGAGAACGTTGAGATACGTGATGAACACAGTCCGCATCTCGCGACTCGCCGCATCTTTGCGGGGCCCGTCCACCGTCATCGATCCCGAAATGGTTCGCCACAGCGTCTCCATCTTGCGAACGATGACTTCGATGTAGTCCTCCTCGACAATGGTCTTGACGACACGCGTCATCTCGGTGAGGGTCGCAAGGGACGAGGTGGACATGATGCGCGCGAGGACGATGCGGATGACGTAGAACGCGTCGTCCAGGATCGAGGACGTGTAGGGTCGAGAGATGGTATCGGGTTGATCGATGCGGAAGGCCTTCTCGAGGCTGTTTCGCAGAAACCACGTTTCCATCGGGATGTAGAGCGTCGACATCGACTCGAGCACTTCTTGGCCCAGCTTGGATTGCGTGGCGTGGTCGATGGAGTCTGCCAGCTCTTCGTCCTGTTCTGCGTCAATGGGGGGAGCATTGGCGCTGGAAGCGATGGAGCTGCGTCGATCAACAGATGTGCGACGGAAGTCTTTGAGCGCCTCGTCGGCCTGTGCTGCGCGTTCGTCTTCGAGCGTCTTCGGTCGATTGCCTCCGCCTGCGTCCGGACCGGACGAAAGTCGACTCTGCAGAAAGCGGCGGTAGTAGCCCCACCTCGACGACATGGCAGCTAGCTCGGTCAGGATCTTGCTTACCTCGCGCCCGTCCGGACCCGATGGCTCGTCGAACGAGCTATTGGCCGTCGACTCTGCGGCTGGACTCGCTGTTCGACCTGGAACGCCGAAGGACGCCTTGAACGTCGACGGCTGCGTGTGCTTCGCCGTGGCCGCACCTGTGAACCGATACGCCTGCACCTCGTCGAGCCTCCTGCGCACGCTCCGGTCCTCCCGCCACGAGTCCATGATGCGATGCCCCAACCGATCGCACTCATCCTGCAGCCCTGGCATAACACCATGGCTGAAATTGCCCAGCCCATAATGTCGATCCACGACTGGCTGGTGCATGTCGATTAGCGAAGCTAGGTGCTCGAACAACGACGTAAGCAGCAACGCAAAATGCGTCGGGTTCTGCGCCTTGCCTGACCCTAACGAGTCGGTGATGCTCCGTCCCTTCTCGCGCACCATCGATCGCGCGAAGCTGCTGTACACCTCCAGGCCTTCCTTCTTCCACCCCACCTGCGGGAAGAGCTTGAAGAAGCGCGATGCTTCCTTTTCGTCCTTGTTCTGCGTTGAGCGGATGAAGGCGTCGGTGAAGGCGGTGAGCATTGTCTTGCGCAGCTCGAGCAGGGTTGTCTCTGGGAGTTCGGGGAGGTCTGTGGATGGGACGACGGCGGCTGCAAATTGCGACGAGCGGATGGCGGGGTCGATGGCGAGGGCCCGACGGCAGTGCATGGTTGCCATGTCCCAGTCGCGATGCTCGACAGCAGAGGCGAGCAGGGAAAGAGACGATTTGAGCTCTGCTACTCGGACCGCCCATTCGGTGGCTAGCGCGATGCGCTTGCGCTCCTCGTCGAGAAGACGCACGCGTTCGGAGATGCGCTTGGCCACAGAGGCGGAGCTCTGCAGGCGTCGGTCGAGGACATCGGCTTCTTCCTGTATCAATTGGACTTGCGGAGCCAGAGCCGCTATTGACCGCCGGGCATCGGTGACGACGGGTTCTGATTCTTCGAAGAGCGAGACCAGCTCATCATCGAGGGACGCAGAGTAGGAAGAGAGGTCGGAGAGTGCCTGGACGACAGCAGACCGGCTGGTCAGCTTGGAAGGGTCGGCGAGCGCAGGTGTTTGTTTGGTCGGTGCATTGGCCTCCTTTGTAGGGAGGGGCGACAGCGTCACCTTGGAACTGGTGGCGTCAGAAGGCCCTGATATTGTCATGTTGAGGCTGGTGACATCGATGCCGCTGCCAGAGAAGATGAGGTGATGAACAAGGAAGAGAAGGTGGTGGTGAGGTGTTGCAGTTCAGTCGAGTGTTGGTCCGAGCTCGTTCTTCGCGCTGTCTGCTGAGCCAAATTTGGCTGCCTGTGCGCTGCCTACAATTTTGGCCGAGTGGATTTCGAGAAGAATTGCAATTTCGTCAAGGTCAGCCATCCAAGCCGTTCGTCGACATCTCCTTTCTGTCATCCACCATCATCCCCACCGAGGTCACCGTCCATCTATCAGCTACACACAAGCGATCACCGAGGATGGCGCAGATCTCTACTACCTCCGAGCACACCATCCAGACCCTCGAGCGCATCGGCGCGCACTCGCACGTCAAGGGTCTTGGCCTCGATGACCAGCTCGAGCCCCGCCCCTCGTCGCAGGGCATGGTCGGCCAGCGCGCTGCCAGAAAAGCGGCTGGTCTCATCGTCAAGATGGTGCAGGACGGTCGCATCGCCGGTCGCGCTATCCTCATGGCGGGTCCTCCCAGCACCGGCAAGACCGCCATCGCCATGGGAATGGCGCAAACCCTCGGCTCGGACGTACCCTTCACCATGCTTTCGGCATCCGAGGTCTTCTCGCTCGAGATGAGCAAGACAGAAGCGCTCATGCAGGCATTCCGACGATCCATCGGTGTTCGCATCCGAGAAGAGGCCGAGGTCGTCGAGGGTGAAGTCGTCGAGATTCAGATCGATCGATCGCTGACGGGCGCCACCAAGACGGGCAAGCTCACCATCAAGACGACCGATATGGAGACCATCTACGAGTTGGGCAACAAGATGATCGACTCGTTGCAGAAGGAGAAGATCACAGCCGGCGACGTGATCGCGATCGACAAGGCCAGCGGGCGCATCACCAAGCTTGGACGAAGTTTCACCCGTGCCCGCGACTACGACGCCATGGGCAGCGATACCAAGTTTGTCCAGTGTCCCGAAGGCGAGCTGCAATGCAGGAAGGATGTGGTCCACACCGTCTCCTTGCACGAGATTGACGTGATCAACTCGCGCACACAAGGCTTCCTGGCGCTGTTCTCGGGCGATACGGGCGAGATCAAGCCCGAGCTGCGCGACCAGATCAACACCAAGGTGGGCGAGTGGAGGGAAGAGGGCAAGGCCGAGATCGTGCCCGGTGTTCTCTTTATCGACGAAGTGCACATGCTCGACATTGAGTGCTTCTCGTTCCTCAACCGGGCGCTCGAGTCGGAGCTGGCGCCGCTGGTCATCATGGCATCGAATCGCGGCATCAGCCGCATCCGCGGCACGCGCTTCCGCTCGCCACACGGCATCCCCATCGACCTCCTCGACCGCGTGCTCATCATCAGCACCAAGCCGTACGAGCTGGAGGACCTCAAGCAGATCCTCACGATTCGCGCTACCGAGGAGGAGGTGTCGCTCAAACCCGAGGCGCTAGAGGTGCTGACGCGCATGGCATCGGAAACATCGCTTCGCTACGCCATCAACCTCATCACCACCGCCAACCTCGCCGCTAAGCGCAGAAAGGCGGATGCGGTCGAGGTCGCCGACGTGCGCAGGGTCTACAACCTCTTTGTCGACGAGAAGCGCAGTGTTCAGTACCTCAAGGAGCACGCCGAGCAGTTTATGAACGAGTCGGACGAGTACGGCGACATAGATGGGCTCGGCTCGGCTGCGCCTATCATCGGTCGACAAGGTGCTGCGGTTCAGGCTTGAGCTTGTATTGCACCTCAAGCCAAGCGCTGTCCAGCGAACCGTGTGCATATGACCTAGCACCAAGACATCCCACCTTGTATTTGTACTCTTCTGCTCTCCAAACCCTGCTACAACGTGCATCTGCCGTGTGTGCGAGACGACTCTTTCGTGAAATGGATCTCCTCCTGTGTATCGCGCTGGGCTTCCGGTGGCAGCAAGTCACAACAGTCAGCAACCCATGGCTGCTGTCCCTCGTCGAGCCCTCGAGCAAAGGTTGAAGGATAGCATTCTCAAAGCCTTTTCCAAAGCTCGAATTTCTTGAGCTTCGATCACCTTCTCGAGTTGCTCAGGCGAATCAGCGGGCTTGAATTGAGATTTTCACGTCATTGGCAGCCTTAACACCCTTGGGGCGAAAAATAAAAGCTCTTATCGGTGTGGCTTTGCGGTGTGTGATCTGCAAAAGACTGCGGTGACGAGCGAGCTGAGCTTTTCGCCGTCTCGCTTCAACACATCGACCGCCGTTATCACCGCTTTCCCTTCTCATCACCATCAGCAACACTTTGAACGCCACATCAGACGACATTGCACTCTTTCGTCGCATCGCATCGACTCGGACTTGACAGCGACAAGGATCGCCGGTGATACGAGGCGCGAGTCAAGATGCGCGGTCGCTCCATTCACGCCCGAGCCTTGCTCAGGCAAGTGAGTGCTCAGAAGAACGCCGTCGCAGCATCGATAGCCGGGCCTTCTGCCGCAGCCATCTCTCCAGCGAGGGCATTCAACTCGAGCTGTGGACCGCGATCGACCCGCTTGACCTCTCGCCGCGTCTCCTCGTCGGTGCTCTCGTCGTCCAAGTCGTCGAGCAACTCATCGGCCAACAGCGGCAACTCATCCTCTTCAGGTAGCAGCAACTCGGCCGCATCATCATCCTCGTCCGCGCCCAATGCCACAGCCACTGAGCAGCGCTCCAACTCGACCCCAGTCTCGCCCCTTGTCAAGGTCAAGGCCCACTCGTCCCGCCTCGCCAAGGCCGGCACCGCCCCTGCCAACCCGCCTCCGTCGTCCCTTGGCAACGTAGCATGGGAGAGCTTCTTCTCGAATGAACGCCCCTTGCTGCAGCACGAGATGCTGCCACCGCGACCCAAGCGTGCTGGCGGTTTCGGCTCTTCAACGTCGCCCTCGGGCGGCACGCTGACCGCCATCTTTACCTCCGACGGCTCTTTGGCCACCTTTGGCAACTTTGCAAGCGAATCGCAGCAGCAGTGGAGGCGAAGGATGCGTACCATTGCACCGGAACGATTCAACGAGCTGGTGGACGGTCTGGCGGGAGCCGAAGCGGAGGCGGAAGTGGCCGCGCAGGACGCAGCGACGCGTTGGCTCGTGTCGAGCTTCCATCCCGAATCGGATCGCGTCGCGGTCGAGTCCGCCAAGCTCGAGGAAGAGGAGCGAATCCGAGAAGAGGAGGACGAGGCGGTTCAGAACGCTCTGGACCGCGGAGAGGATCCCGAGACGGCACGCAAGTTGGGCGCAGAAGCGGATCTGATCATTCTGGGTGAGCCGCACGGCCCGTCTGCCGAGTGGTCGCGCGGAGTGGCCACCTACCTCGCCGAGAAGGGTCGTGCATACGAAGCGCCGCCTGCTCCCACCACGGGCGAGAAGGGTGACGTAGAGGCATCCGAGCCCCTCGAATCCCCGCACGTCGCTAGCAGCGTGTTTTTCACGGACGACGACCCGAACCTGATGCTCTCGCACGCGCTGGTGCAGTCGACGCTGCCGCTCGCGCTCAAGTGGGACAAGGTGGTGGCGCAGATGGACGCGGTCGCGCTCAACGACCCCACCCGGGCCGACGCTGTGGTGGACACGAGCAAGCTCGATGCACACCTCGAGGGCCACAGCCGACGCGTCAAGGTGAGCCCGCTGCTGGAGGCGCACAACATCATGATGGATAGCGTGCGCAGGAAGAGGAGGAAGAAGATCCGAAAGCACAAGTACAAGAAGCTGCGCAAGGCGCAGCGTGCCGAGCGACAGAGGATGAAGAAGTAGTCGTCTCGCATTGTATTTGTCTGGGATGAACGTAACATAGAATCCAGGTGGTGTTCGATGATGCGAAGCGGTGGTCTGTGAGGGGTCTAGTGAGATTAGAAGGATTGTTCTGAGACAAAGAAGTCGTCACAGCTAGGCGTGTCTTTTTCCGGAGATGGACATCCGACCCCTGAAATCGCTTCTAAGAGAGCTAAAAGGAGACGTTCCTGCTCTTCTTCTTGATCTGCTTTGTCCGCCTCGCCAACTGCAATTCCGCATCGCACTTCGGATAGCAACGTTGTAAGATCATGCTTGCTAGCGTCACTCTTCAAGATGACCCTGAATGCCAGCCGAATGGAGGCTAAAGCTGTTGTGGGTCACGGACGACAACCGCGAATTTTCTGCAGTTGACCCCTGCATGCTGCACAGTGGACGATCATGAACTCCTTACGCCGCCGCTTTCTGTACTTGAGCGGGTCATCCATCCGAGCATAGCCAGTCGGAAAATCGTGGCGAGCTCAGCACGGCCATGACCTATTGGAATGACAGTGATAGCATTGCAGCTCTGCAACACAGCCTGACACAGCTCAGACTCGGTGTTCTCCGTCCCGCTCTTCGCGAAGAAGAAGGGCGCTAACAAGCCAGCTGAAATTGCCCAAAGTGGAAATGCTCCTGACCGAGCCAGAAGACGAGGGCTGTGCGTGCGTGGATATTTGAATTTCGCGTCTGATTTTAGAAGTGCGTGTGTGTGTGGCCCAAGCTGTTGACTGCTGCTGGGCTGCCCTCGCGTGTGGCTTCGCCTCTCGGTCTCAGCTAGCTCGCCAACTCAACAGCCACAACCGTCAGAGCCGTCTCGCATCCACCACCGACCCTGTCTGTCGATTCAATCCGGTCGTCTCGATCATCCCTCCTTCTTCCTTCGCAATTACGCCCTCTCCATCCGCCATCTTCTTCTTGATAGCAACATCCGCCAGTCGACAGCGTGGATACGATACCGGACTCGGTTCGCCTCCCTACAATCCTCACTCGACACATCTCCGCATCGATCCAAGCGGCTCAGCGCGCATAGGCAACCATGGCGCGTGATCGTCTTGCGGCCATGAGGGTGAGTACTCAGACACATCGGAATGTCTTGCTGTTGCTTCCCATCAGCGGATGCGGATCGCAACGCTCTCGCGGCTTGGCCATCGTCCATGACTGAGTGACTGACCACCTTCTTTCATCTCTCCCTTGCAGGCCCAACAAGCCGGTGGATACGGAGGCTACGGCGGAGGCAACAACGGCTATGGAGACCACTCGTACCCAACACAGCAGCAGGGCGCTGCTCAGGCCGGTTACGGTCAACCTCAAGCAGGCTACGCTGCGCCACCTCAGCAGCAGCCCCAGCAGCAGGTCGCTTACGGATACGGCCAGCAGCAGCCAGGCTACGCTGCTCAGCCCCAGCCCGGTGCCTACGGCGCGCCTCAGCAGGGTGGCTACGCCGCTGTCCCCGTTGCAGGCCAGGACTCTTACGAGATGCAAAGCGTCGCCTCCGAAAAGCCCGCTGGCGACATGAACTCGTTCTTCACCGACATCTCCGAGATCCAGGACACCATCCGCCTCATCGACGAAAACGTCAACAAGATCTCCGACCTCCACTCGCGATCGCTCAACAACATGGACGAGGCCTCGGCGCAGTACGCCGAGCAGCAGCTCGCGTCGATCCAGCAGGAAACCTCTTCGCTCACCAACGCGGTCAAGAACCGCATCAAGCTGTTGGAAGCGCAGACCAAACGTGTGCCTGCGGGTGGGGACAAGAACGTGCGTAACACCCAGATCGGTGCGGTGAAGAACCGATTCAAGGAGACGATCCAGCGGTATCAGCAGGTGGAGCAGGGGTATCGGCAGAAGTACCGCGCGCGCGCCGAGCGTCAGTTCCGCATCGTCAAACCCGATGCTACGCAACAGGAAATCAAGGCTGCGCTGGATGACGACCAGAACGGCCAGATCTTCTCCCAGGCACTGCTCAACTCGAATCGACACGGCGAAGCCAAGGGCGCTCTGCGCGAGGTGCAGGAACGCCACGAGGACATCAAACGGATCGAACGTACGATTACCGAATTGGCTCAGCTGTTCAACGAGATGAGCATCCTCGTCGACGAACAGGACGACGCACTCAACGTCATCCAAGAACAAGGCCAGCAGGTCGAAACGGACATGAATCAGGGTCTGCAGCACACCAACAAGGCCGTCGATTCCGCCAGGAAGGCGAGGAAGAAGCGCTGGATCTGCTTCTGGGTCATCATCATCCTCATCATCGCCATCGCCGCCGTCGTCGTCGCAGTCATCTGCACCAGACCCGGCAACTGCGGTCAGAGCAATGGAAACAACAGGAGGAGTCTCGTCGCCAGGGCCGTGCTCTACGGCCAGGGTATGTGGATCGAAAAGATGGACAGCAGGGCCATGTTGCTCCCCGACTTGGGGATTTAGATTTTCATTGATAGGATTCTGCTTGCACGTCGCTGCCTTGAATGGGCGATGCTGTTCACACCCCACTGTCTTTCCGGTTTTCAATTGTTTATATCTTGGTTTGGTCTGGCATGTTGTCTGGCGGATCGTGATTCCTGACCTTGTGAGGACTCGGCGTGAGAAGTGAGGGTGTCGATACGGGCTGGGTGTGAGCGACGTGGTGGGATTTTGTGACCTCGATTTTGACTCCGCCTTTTTCGCCGTGTGGAGAGAACAACACCCTGGACGAACATCAATTTGGGGCCTCGGCAACGTTGCTCCTCGCTCTCGACCCATCCCGCTCTCTTGTCCTTCCACTTCCAACTGCCCCTCTCTACCGGGACTCGACGGGGCTCATCGACGAGCGCAGATCCAGCAAGAATGGCAGCTTCGCAACTCACGACCCTGTCCCGGACGCAGATCGCCTCGTCCCTCGAAGCGTATCCCTCGGCAATAGCACACAAGTCCTCCCTCACCCCGTCCAAGCCCAACACCGAGTCGCTCGTTGCCCTTGATGAGTGGTATCACTCCCTCCCAACCCTTTCGGGCTCCAAAGGAGAGGGTCGGATGCGGGGAAAGCAAGATCTGATCAAGTTGATGCAGTGGAAGTTGGCGAGGGAGAAGTTTCGTCCCACCCTTCTCTCGCTCATCTCGTCCAACGACGCCTCCATCTGCTCGGAGGTGCTCCAACGGGCTGCAACCCACCTCTCCTCCCACACCCCCTCATTCGAGCTGGATACCGAAGAGTCATTGAAGAGCGTAGAAAGCACGATGCGCATCCTTGCCGAGCTACGCGGTATTGGGCCCGCAACCAGCAGCGCCATTGTCGCCACCTGGTCCCCCATGGGCGTCTTTCAATCCGACGAATTGGCCCAGGCGTTGTTAGGGGATGTCAAGATCGAGTACACCTGGACGTTTTACAGAAAGTTCTACAGAGCCGCAATAGAGACGATGAAGAAGTGGCAAGGCGAGAGGGAGGGGAAGGTGCTCGAGAGGGTCGCTTGGAGCATGGCGCACACTCCCACTGAAGTCCCCTCTTCAGTCGCGGGGAAGGAGGTGAAGCAGAAGCTAGACGAGAGAGGCGAAATGCCAGCGAGCAAGCACAAAGACTCACAGTCGAATAGCAGCGTCAAGCTCGAACCGAAAGAGACGAGGTCGAAGCGCGAGGTCAAGGACGAGGCGAGTGCGGGAGAGGGGAGGGTGTCGAAGCGATTACGCAGTCGGTGACCATGCTGCCTTCAATGCAAAGTATACCCACGCACGAAAGCCGGTCGATACAAAGCGGCCAGGATGGAGGTCAACGAGCTTGTGACACGCTCTGTCCGACTGCGTCTGCCTTCGAGCCAAGGTGAGCGCAGAGCAGACGCAAGATGCTCCTCCACGTCAATTCCTATGCGTGACGCATTCGCTACGAATGCCCATCTCCAGACCATCACACACACCCTCGACCACGAGCAGAGCTCGCAACGTCTTTTGAGCAAAGCACACATTTCGAGCAAAGTCAAGGTTTGATTGCCAGCAAATCAAGAATCAGGCCGCCATCCACTCATCTCGCCATACTCCTGCTCCTCGTTCTCAGGTCCCCTCCCTGCGCCCTCCAAAATCTGCTTCTGCGTCATCTTACCAAACGCGCCCTTCTTCTCTTCCACCTTCCCCTCTCCCGCGTTGAACAGATCCAGAATCTGCTCGGTCTCCATACTGTCCATGCCGGCATTCTGCTGGTTGACGACGCTGTTCGCCACATTGAGTTTAAACCGTTGCAGACCCATGATCTTGGCCTCGAGCGTGTTCCTCGTGATCAGACGGTAGACGTTGACGACCTTTTTCTGACCCAGTCGGTGGGCGCGGTCCATGGCCTGAAGGTCCTTCATGGGGTTCCAGTCGTGTTCGACAAAGATCACCGTATCTGCGCCCGTCAGCGTTAGACCGAGACCGCCGACCTGGGTGGTGAGCAGCAACACATCGATCGACGGATCCGCATTGAACGTCTGGACAATCGAATGGCGTTTCTCTGCCGAAACGCTGCCGTCCAACCGCATGTACGAGACGCTCGGCATCAACGCCGCAAACAGATCCCGCTGGATGATGTCAATCATCTGCTTGAGTTGGCAAAAGATCAGCACACGGTGTTGCGACACCGCACTCTCCCCATCACCCGCCAGATCCCCACCACCCGGCGCAGCCGCCCCAATTCCACAATCCAACAACAGCTGTCGCAACGCCTGCAGCTTGGGCGAGTGCGAAATGTCGTTGAGATCGCCACCCGTTTTGGCGAGCTTCTGCTTGATAGCGACGTGCTTCGGATTATCGTCCGTCAGCACGAGCGATGGGTGGTTGACCAGCTTGCGCATGTACTGCAACGCTTTGAACACGTGCTGTTTGTCCCCGCCTTCCTTTGCTCCGCCACTCGTAGCTGTAGCACCGGCAAACGCCTCCGCCTCATCCTCGCTCTGCTCGCGCGAAAAATCGTCGTAGAGCTGCTTCTGGATCTCACCGAGATCGCACTCGATATCTTGGATGATCTTGGGAGGAAGATCGTCCAGCACATCCTCCTTGAGTCTGCGCAGCAGGAAGGGCAACACCTGCTTGTGCAGCGCCTCGAGCGCCAGCGCTGCCGCCTCCTGCTCTTTGGATGTGAGCTTCCCATCGCGCGAGGCGATGATGGGCTTGCCGAACCGCTCGTGGAAGCTACGTTCCGTTCCCAAAAAGCCCGGCATGAGAAAGTCGAACAGCGACCACAGCTCCAGCACGTTGTTTTGGATTGGCGTGCCGGACAGCAACAGCCGGTGGTTGGCCCGGATGAGCTTGACCGCTTTGGTGGTTTTGGTCTTGGCAGAGCGGATCACGTGCCCCTCGTCGAGGATGCAGTAGTTCCACGAGATCTGCGAGAGCGCAGCGATGTCGTTGCGCACCACGTCGTACGACATGACGACGGCGTCGTAGCGATGGATCTCGCCCTGCAGGCGGGCGCGTTCGGCGGGGAGACCCGAGTAGAGCAAAGGCCGCAAGTTGTTGGCGTACTGCTTGATCTCGTGGCACCAATGGCCCGTGAGGGTCGGAGGGCAGATGATGAGGCTTGGCAGCGGTTTGGCGTCGGCAGCCTTGGTGAGGCGATACCGTTCAGCGCGCTCGTGGTGCTTCGACGAGAGGATGCAGATCGACTGGAGCGTTTTGCCGAGACCCATGTCGTCGCAGAGAATGCCATGCAGCTGATACTTGGCCAGGAACGCCATCCAGTTGACACCATCTTGCTGATACTTGCGCAGCTTGGCGTTGATCTGAACGGGAATCTGGTACGGTTCGACTTTGGACCCGTCGAGCAGCTGCATGAGGAACTTGCGTTCGGTCTCGCGGCGCTGCAGAAGGTCCGCTGAGAAGCCAGGTGGGTCGGGCAGACCCGCTTCGAGCGGAACCATCTTGACGAGCGATGCAAAAGTGTTTGTGGCCACCAGTCGCACCTTTTCGTCATTGTCGCTCATGCGACCCAGCACGGGCACGATGAGGAAGATGACATAGGGCAAGATCTTGAGGTCGAGCTGCTGTACGGTGTGGTAGACGAGTTCAACGGCGCCTTGGCGGTTGGTAATGGAGGCTGCATCGCCGACGAGCGGCACGACTTGCTCGACGACGTGCTTGAGCGCCACTTCGGTGATGCAGCTGGCGACGACGGCGAAGCACTTGGCTGCTGCTGATCGGATCACGGCGAAGTCGCTCTGAATGGCCAGTGTCAATGCCGGGAGGAGCTCGATCACCTTGTCGCCGAGCGTGCCCTTGAGGCTGGGCATGTTGACGTCCAGCACCGCGCAAGCATCGAGAATGCTCTGACCCAGGTCGTCCTGCTTCGCGATGAGCGCATCCGCTTCGGCTGCGGTCGAGCTGAATGTGTTCAAAAGCGCTTTGCTCATGCATTGCCAAAGCATAGGCACAACGTCGAAAAGCCTGTCGCCAAACAGGTCGGCGAGCTGAGCAAGCGCCGCAGCAGCACCGCGGCGGATCAGCTTGCCTTGCAGCACCTCCTCCGACTCGACCGGCTCGTCCTTGGTGCTCGTCCTGCCCGGCCCCTTGGGGACGACCGCAGGCTCGTTCATGCTGAGAATCCCCTGCCGGACGTCTTTGCTCGCCGCAAAGATGGCCACGCGCGTCGTATCCTGGCAGACGAACGCGCACAGGTTTTTGACAATCTTGTCGCTCGGGTTCGTCTTGGCGGCTGGCGAGGAACAGTACTCGATGAGTTTGGCCACCGACCGAGCCGAACGGGTCTGGAGGTCCACGTTCTCCTCAAACTTGACGCTGTTCATGATGCTTCGGATGACGGGGTTGAGCTTGGCAGGGAGGACCTTGAGCGAGATGACGGCGCCTGCGATCGAGGCAAACACCTGCGTGTCTTGCTTCTCTTTGTTTGCCTGGTAGAAGCCAATGGCTGCGATGAGTTTGCGGCGGCGGTCTTCGAGCAGTGGTAGTGCTGCCTTCTTGGCTTTGGACCCGGCCTGCGAGAGCAGCGACTCGAATCCGTTTTGGGCGACGTCCTTGGCAGTGTCGATGGTGAACGCGTCGACCATCATGCCCAGAGGATCCACGGTGGTGGGCAGCGATGGGATCTTGGCTTTCGGCACCTTGGCGTCTCTTTGGAACGAGTTGTACAAACCCTGACACTCGGCTTGAATGCGTTGCAGCATGACCGTCATCTCGGCATACGTTGGAGGGGCAGGTGTTTCCAACACACCAATCAGGCGACCGGCGAGGTCATTGACAATTGGGCTCGTGTCCTTCAGATCACTGCCGAGGCCCGCACACGCCTGCGCCCATTCTTGGATGATGGCGGCGGCCAAACACTTTTGCAAAGCTGACGTCGACTCGAGATAGTCGCGGAGCACCTCGCCGAAGGTGGTCTCGTCCTCCGCCCGAGGGAAGCGGGCCATGGCGCTACCGAGCGCCTCTGCCGCACTGAGTCGACCGCGAATGACAGCATCGACGCCCACAAGCGACAGGTCCTGCGTCAGAATACCCTTGTCCACATTGTGTCGATTCGCATCGGTGTGCGTGCCACTGCCGATCAAGGCGCTGTAGAAGAGCTGGAAGTCGATGGGCGAGCCGAGCGGAGTCATAATGATCCGGAAGAAGTTGACCACGTAGGGACCGAGCAGCTTCTGGACGTTTGCGGCATCACTGGCGACGTGCGCGAGAGCGTGTCCCCAAGCGTCGGCACTGGCGCGGCGGATGGGCAGCTTCTCCTCCACGACAAGATTCTGGAAGAGAAGTCGCAGAACCCGCTCGTCGATCCAGTCCTTCGGCAGTGACGGCACTGTCAAGAAGACGCGCAACGCGTTGAGCACGGACAGTCGGACACTCGTGATGGTGTGGCGGAAGAAGGGGAAGAGGCGCGGGATGAGCAGAGACAGTGCGCGCTGCTCTTCCGCTTCGGCTCGGAGATGAATCACGATGCCGGGATGCTCGACGAGCTTGGCCAAGAGGTCCATTACACCACCGATACTGCTGGCGAGATCGTCCTTGAGATCGCCGAGGCAGTCCCAGAGCTGATCGAGAAGCCGCCGGACCTCGCCAGGAAGCTTTTGAAGGATAACGTCGACGATGGGAACCAGAGCGGAAGCAGCTACAGCGCGCACATCATCGTCGTCGTCTTTGAGGCCGAGGATGGCCACCTCGACCACATCTCGGAGCATCGCGCCCGCGTCGATCTCTGCGTCCCGACCAGAGAGGGATTTGCGGTCCTCCTCTTCCTTTTTGACCCCATCGAGCTCGCCTTTGACGACAGCTGAAGACATGAGCAAGTCCTTCTTGACGACGACCTCGTACTTGAGACCAAGCAGACCTGCATGGCGCACCTCCCAGACGTAGCCCTTCTTGCCTCGCTTGGCCGCAAATCCAGCTTTGAAGTCGGTCGCAGCGCCCTCGGCGGCGTGATCTTGACAAATCATCTGCAACAGCACATTGTGCACCGAGAGAATGGACGACTCGGGCATGTGAGGCATGAGACAGGCCAGCGTCTGACTCGCCGTCTCGCGAACGGGTGCGACGACTTGGTCAAAGACGAAATCGCCGAGACGGTCGAGCGCAAAGACGCAGAGGAGCTTGATCGACATGTCGTCGCACCACGCCTTGTGCATCTTGGCGTTGTCCTGAGGCGAAGAGAGCTCCACCTTGCCTCCGCCAAAACCTTGCGTCTTGAGCAGCTCACGAAGACCGAGAGCAGCACCGTGGCGTGTCTCCCACGTCGGACTGAAGAGATCGACGCTGAGCGTATCTACAACAAGGAGGAACGGCCACTCGCCCGGCCTGACCTGGAATGGATTCGCCGAGGAGGTGTAACCAGCCGACAAGGCACCGCTGGCAGCTGGCGATGATGCTGCGGCAGGTGAGCCTGGGACGTCCCCAATGGGTGTGGGCGTGGAAACGCTGCCGGTCACGGCAGGCGCCGATCCTGGGCCACCTGCGGGATGCTTGGGCGCAGGAGGAGGGCGAGCAGTGAGATAGTCACCCGCTGCTTCGGTGTTGACCGGAGTAGCAGGCGTCTGTGGGAGAGCACCGGTAGCAGTCTTGACGCGGAGCCCAGTAGCGATACCAGGTGAGCCTGCGTCAGAGCTATCGATGACTCGAGTCTTTGCTTCCGACGGACCCGTTTTGCCTTCCAATTTGCGCTTCCTCTTGAGAGCATTGCGCTCTCGGGCGCTGAGCTTGCTCATGTCAATGTCGTCGGCGGGCGTCTCGGAGCCGGACGGAGCGGGTGCCGGGGAGGGCGAGGGTGCTGAAGCTGCCGAGGGAGCGACGGGAGAGGGCGAAGGGGCGGAAGCGTTGCTGGCGAAGCGCGGAGGTGGTAGCGACGGTGCGCTGTTTGAGACAGCCGCCGCGAAGCGTGGAGCTGGCAGCTTGGATTTGGCGGCGCCTCCCGCCGCTGTCCTCCAGTCGACGCTGCCCTGCGAGGAAAGGGGTATGGAGGAGGCTGTCGTCGACTCTCCCGTCTTGAGCTCGGCCTCTACATCCATGCCGATGTCCATGGCATCCAGCCCAAACCCAAGGCCAAGCTTGCTGACGACATCCTTCTTTGCCTGCGCCAGACGGTCCGAGCCAGCAGCGAGCGAAGCTTGTTCGAACTCTTTGCCTGCAGACGAGAGCAGCTTGGTTCCGGTAGCGAGGACGGTTGGCAGTGAGAACGCATCGAAAGTAAGGAGCGAATCGTTTGCAAGCAGCTCGGAGACAACTGGCTTCGCCTCCTTGGTGTCATCCTCCTCAGCACCGAGGACGGACTTGGAGCTCTCGCCTGGTTTAGATGCTTGAATGTCTGGATCCCAGATGCCAGCAGCATGGCAGATGCTCTCGATGGCGAGGGAAGCAGCAACGCGAGTATCCCAGCTCTTGGAGCGGAGGAAAGGGACGACCCTAGCGAGGTACGATGTGATCTCGTCCCAGTCGCCATCGGTGCCTCGGTAGATGCCGACTTGCTCGTCGACGGAAGGTCCGGCAAAATGGTGCTGCTTATTGATCTGCTCGGATGTGCCGAATTTGCCGGATTGCTTGGCAGAGGATGAGGAAGACGGGTCTTCCGACTTGACGAGGCCATCGGCTTCGGCGTCAATGGCGGGCGTCGAAGTGCCCGAGCTGTGATACGTCGAGCGGGTCGAGGCTTCGGTCTTGTGTGGCCGTGAGTGAGCCGCGGCGTACTGCGCGGTGCTTTGACCCCGAATGCGTGCGGCTGCAATCTGACCGAGCTGCTTAGCGGCAGTGGCACGAATGGCGGGAGTCGAGCCCGTGTCGAGCAGCAAGACCAGGCGGTCTAGCCTTGTCGAAGCCATCTTGACGAGAAAGCGCCCACCTGTTCACTCGATGCAATGGTGCTGTTCGAGAACTACTCACACGAACGGGTCGGATCACCCTGCCAGCCACGCGTTGAAGACGGAGATCACCGAGCTTCGATCAATTGATCCCACTGCCTCTAGCAGGGCATCGAGACCGATCGGATGGCGACAACGATGCCACTGGCCGTGGTGTAGCGGAGAATTGGGATCCGGCTATGCGACGGCGAGTTGAAGCAATTGGCCTGATCGGTGCGCTCGTCAGGGTGTGTTTTTGGAAGAACCGATATTTTTTGGCGTTCAACTGCGGGGGCCAAGCGAGCGTTGCACGGCGAATATATAGAAATTGGACGTTTCTTCTTGGGTGTGTGCGGGATCGTCACAACGCGTTTTGGCCGAAGCAGATGAAAAGGTGGAGGCGAAATTCCGCAAAAAGCCTTGTCACAGGGCGGCGGGTCTCTATATACCCTTCTGCAGACCAATCAGCTCGTCCCGTGTGTGTGTGTTTTGTGCTGAGTCGGAACGGGAATCGCAGCAGAGAACACCGCGATCTTTTTTCATTTTCTCGTGAATTTTGCTCCAAAGACGGTATCGCCGATTAGGGTCGACCGATCCAGAAGATCTACGACGCTTCGCAGCAAGGGTGAAAAAGTTGACATCTCGAGAAGAACTGACCGCGAAGCACAGTCACTTTCGACATCACACGATCAGCTCGTCACTCGGGTCATCTGTATCTTTCCAACTACTCATCGCAATTCGGTATCGCCGTCACCACTCGCCATGTCGGCTGTATCCCTGACTCGCTCCTTGGCGAGGCTCAGCTTGGCTTCGACCTCCCAAGCTACCCGCATGGCGATCCGACAACCTGCTCGACTCGTCGCTCCCATCGCATCGTCCTCGCTCTCCATCTCCGCCCGTACTTACGCCACGCCAGCATCAGCAGCCATCCGCCTCGGCAACCTCTCTCCCGGTCAACCCACCAAGACACGCAAGCGACTCGGTCGAGGTCCCTCCTCTGGCCGTGGTGGCACCTCTACGCGCGGTCACAAGGGTCAGAAAGCGCGTGCGGGCAACGGCAAGCCCGTCCCTGGCTTCGAAGGTGGTCAGACTCCTCTCACCCGTCGCTACCCCAAGCGTGGCTTCACCAACGTCCACGGTCAGACCTTTGTCGCCGTCAACTTGGACAAGATTCAGCACTGGATTGACCGCGATCTGCTCGACCCCTCGCGGCCTATCACCGCCAAGGAGCTCTACGAAACGAGGTGCATTCATTCGCTCAAGGATGGCGTCAAGATTCTGGGCGAAGGGGCACAACATTTGGCGGATCCAGTCAATCTGGTGGTGTCGAGAGCCTCGCAGTCTGCCATCGAGGCGATCGAGAAGGCAGGAGGCAGCGTCGAATGCAGGTACTACACACCGCTCAGTTTGAGAGCACTCGTGAAGCCGCACAAGTTTGCCGGGAAGATCTTGCCAAGGAGTCCGGATCCCATCAACAAGAAGGACCTCGTGTGGTACTCAAGCCCGAGGAACAGGGGGTATCTGGCCAAGCGGGCGGCGTTGACAAGGGCCATGGCTGGCGAGGGATCCGCGGCAGAGGCGAGCGCTACCACGGCTTCCGCTTGAACGTACTCGCAATGCTTCAGCTCAACAACCCCTCATCATGTATTTTTACAGCTTACGAATGCATCGACCACCCAGTTCATTGTCCTTGATAACGGCCTTCTTTGATAACATCGATTCGAACACCGATGGCGATGACGTGGAGATGCCTAGGTCGGGCACCACCGGGATCAGCGTGGATAGTTGCTGTTTTGATCGAAGCTCATCAGGTCGGGGGACCGCCGCCGCAGCGGCCGGATCATCGTAGATGGCTCCTTCGCTCAGTCGTGATGGCCGACATCACTAATGCCAATGCACAAGGTCAGGAGACGTCGCCCGCTGAGACTGTGGGCCGCTTTTGAGAGGCATTCGCATCGTGTGGGTTTATTCCTGACACGGGATGCACCTGCTGTTGTAGGATCTGCTGACAGCGGTTCGCGCGGATGTGGTTCCGAAGCGGTCTCCTGCAAAGATAATGAAATGACGGCAATGGTCCGATTGTTGCTGTATCAAGGCACCGGTGCCGGACTCATCCTTCCGAATCGACCTCGGGACGAATGCGATATACGCTTTGTGGAGCACCTTTTGATTGCAGCGCCACATGCAGGACTGATTCGGCTCAAGCAATCACCCGGTCATGTCGTTCAACCACGGTCTGCAGATCGATGGCCTCTGTATAAGTAGACTTGCTGAGGCCGAACTTGGCACGCTCAGGACCCGGACCACGCCCTCCATACACGAAGAGTCAGGTCCCACTTTGCCAGCGACACGGGCATCATGTCCGAATTGCACTCGCAACATCTCACCCTCATCGACACGCACATCACCGCCATCCTGATCGGCATCGTCATGTGCGAGATCTTGTCGTTTGCATCTTTCGACCTGCGTCTCATCGCTGCGCTGATTCGCAAGCGAAGCTTTCGACCCGTGCCTGCTGCCTATCTCACTGCTCGCTTCACCACGCTGGTTGGCATGTCGATCCTCGCCGCCTTCACGCTCTCGTTTGCCGCGCAGAAGCCGCAAAGCGAGCTGGCACTGCACTGGGTGCGAGCCCTCGTGCTGCCCATCAACTTTGCCTCGACATCGGCGGTGCTGGGCTACCGAGCATTGGTGTTGCACTTCAACCGACGACGAACCGTCTCGTGTGTAATTCATCTGCTCCTGTTGGTCGAGCTGGCGGGCGGGACCGGGTTCATGACGCTTGCCGTGACGGATCCTCACAATCCGGCGAAGGAATTCTCGTATGGCTCAGGCCGCGTCTCGCTCGCCTGGACCACAGCCTCAGTAGCTGTGGCGCTCATCATCGATGCGATACTCAGCCTCCAGATTGTCGTTCCGATATTGCGCGGCGGAGAGCTGCCGAGAAAGGGCGAAGTGACCCATCTGCTTCTCTGCGACTCCATCTCGTTCGGTGCCTTCAGCGTGGTTGCCAAGGCAGTGGCGATCGGTTACACGCTAGGGGTAGGAGAAAAGGACGCCAACCCGTACCTGCCCATCAGAATCGAGGGTGTTGCGAGCACGATTCTCGCGTGTAGGATCTTCAGGGCGCAGGAGACCTCTCTGCAGAGACTGAGGGACGAGAAGGCGAGTCCGAGCTTGGGTGCCATCGCATTGGAAGAATGTCGCATGGCCGTGTCGAAAGAGGTTGGGCGCGTCAACGTCGTTCAGGAGGCAGCTCAACAGGGTGATACCCAGCAACCGACAACAGAACCCGGACGGATCTTGGCGAGCCTGGATGAAGGAAGAGTCCCGTCGCACGAAAGAGGACAGCAGCAGACACCATGTATCCGCTCGTACGCATGACGATGTCCACCTAGCACCTCTTCCTCAGATCGGGATTCGATCGAAGCCATCTGCTCGTGAGGACCTTGCTGGTTACCCTGTCACGACACGATTTTCAATTTGCTGTTTCAAAAAATCCAGGCGGACGATTTTGCACGCCTGAGTTGAGGAGTGAGTTCGGCATCTCGGCACGGCCACGTTTTTTCTCCTTACCTCGACCCCTGTACGCCAATCATCCTCCCCTTGCCCTGTTCTGGATGCATTCTGGCCTGCGGGCAGCGAGCCAGGCCCAGGCTGCGTGTCCGGTCAAGCTAGCGAATGACGTGCATGCCGCCGGGGTGCAGCAGATCTACGACGCCCCGACCCGGCGGCTCGGGAGAAGGAGCATAACCCTCAACCCTGACCGTGGTGTTTGGCTGCCACGCCCTTGTTCCTGGAGCGTCGTTTCATGCGAAGCTTACCCATGAATTGAATGGATAGCGTGGCAAAGTCGTTATCTCGCGAGCTTGGCAAGCAGCCTTGACGTTGGCGTGATCGCAAGGCTGTGCAGATCGCACCCCGGGCTTTTCGCCCAAGATCCAGGCGCAAACGTCCCAAGGCGATCACAATGACGTCTCTACGACTCTTTCTCCATTGATAGGGACGGGGATGGTGTGGTCAACACACTATGATGTTTGCACCGACTCGTCTGAGCGATGGACTGGACATAGCATCACGGCAAATCAAGACGGAGCTTGAGTCTGCTGCAACACGTTGCGACAATCAGGGACACGCGCCCGAGGCTGATCGTCGGAAATGCGAGGTCGGAAGTGCATCCAAAGGCGCGCAAGCTTGCAGCTCCGCCCTTTGCAAAGCTTGTTCTCGGCCAGCTCAACTCGGGGCAACGGTTCTTCAGCCGCTCTCTCTCTTTCTCTCCCTCCGTCTCATGCCGGCATTCGGATCGCACCTGAAGGGACGAAGTCTCTGCAGCAATGAAGCCGGCGCAGCGCTGCGTGATCTGCGGTCACCGTGTGCTGATCATTACACGAACAGCAGGCCAACTACAGTAGAGTGCCAATCATGCATGCGAGAAGGAGCAAGCTCGCCAAGCTGCGCAGTGGGTCGGGACCAGGTGCGAGGATGGCTTAGGAACGAGCGCAAAACCAATCTTGTCTCGCTTGGATCCGACTGTGTAAGACCCAAATGTGCATCTCATGAACCTCGCTTGGGTCTCTATCGTCGGCCCTCGACCCTGACCACGCCCGAAATGCCTCAGCTGGACGGTGCACGATTTCGGACTTACCGAAGCCAGCCAGCCCACTCACCATCGGTTCGACCGAAGCATTTACATCCCCCTGATTCAATCGGAAGCGGTCCGTCGTGGGAGGACGACGGGTGTGCGTGTGTCCATGAACGCCGAGGCAAGAGCAGCAGCAATTCGGAAGTGTGTCTGTCGGTGGCTTTTGGGCTGCAGAACGGAGAGCAGTCGTCCGTCTTTGGAGAGCTCAATTTCGATTCACGGCATTTCCGCTCAACCCTGTAAGCCTCGCCTCGCATCGAGCGACATAGGATGTCTCCGCTCGAGCTTGAGCTTGCGCCTTCTCTGATGATTGGAGCCTGAGAAGCTTTGTCGCTTCGGTACTCACGATGAAGTCAGAAAGCGACCGCTGCTGGTCTCGAGCCTCCTTCCTGCGAACGCATGGCCTACCTGCTGCTACCTTTTCTGACTAGTCGTCGGTGCTCCATCCGGTGATTATTGATGGGATCTTGCAGCGTTGCGTTTTCCCTTTGGACCAACTCCTTCCTCCGTTACAATCTTCGCGGAAGCCACCATCATCTCGCTCGCTCTCTCCACTATCCCCCACAGAAGACGATCCCTTCCGCCCTCCTTCGAGTCGCTTGGTATCCGTCCGCCCCTACATACAAACCGGGAAAGGTCCCATCTCCTTGTGACCAACGCACCATCAGGATCGCACGCAACCGAGCTACTTCGCCCAGCCATTCCAACATCCGAGTTGCCCCCTGGCTCAAGCTAGAGCCGCTCCATCTACTCGAATCACGGCGAGGAATGCTCGCACCATAGCTCAGCTCGCGCTATCGAGGCATTCGAGCTTGGAGTCTGCCTTGAGAACACCCTCGGCCTTGCTCTTGACGGGCGGAGAACACAGAGATCGATCCTCCCGACATCCAGCGTGTGCACAGATAACAAGCTGCCCGGCCGCGTTGTGACCGGAGACGCTTCGATTCGGCGCTCTTGACAGCTCTTCGCCTTCCTCCGCACCCTCCTCCGGCTTTCGTCCACCATGTCCGACAGTCTCCACTTTCACTCGTCCATGGACGTATCTGCGCAGACCCCCGGCAGTTCCACCGGCACCCCCAACAGCCGCGGCACAAAACGCAAAGAGTCGGATCTGGAACCTCTCACTCTCAAGAACGAATTGAGCCCCGGACACATCTCTCACGTCACTCACGAGAGTCCTCTCAACTACGCGAGCGACTCGGCCCACGGCAAAGACCCCTCCGGCTCGGGCAAGGACACACCTGGCTCCGCAGAAAAGCCGTCGGGGAAACGCATCAAGACGGCACGAGCTTGCGACTCCTGTCGCCGAAAGAAGATTCGCTGCGATGTCATCGACGATGGCGGCCCGCCGCTCGGCTCGGTCAATAACGGCAATGGCGGTCTCGTCTGTGCCCACTGCAGGCAATACGGATTCGAGTGCACCTTCTTCCTGCCCATCACAGAGACGCGCTTCAAGAAAAAGTATCAGAGGGAAGCGGAGGAGGCAGCCGCCGCCGCCGCCGTAGCTTCTTCTTCGGGTTCCAATGGTATCATGGCCGGCCAGATGCCCATGCATGGGGGAGGTCACGCCGCGGGTCACCCAGCCTATCCTGGCATCATGTCAACGCAGCCGTACATGGGCGCCCTGCACGATCCAGCCGGCTTCCAAGCGATCCAAGCTGGCCTTGCTCAGCAAGGCTGGGGCGCTCGCGTCCTGCCGCAGCACATCCAAAGCTCGCACCTCCCTCGAGGCGGCGGGCAGCAACCACAGCCGCAGCGACAGATGTCTCAACCCACTGCTCAACAGCCACGACGGAGTCCCTCCCACACGCCTCCACCAGATACCCGCGTGCTCGGTCCCACTTCGATCGCCTACCTTGTCCACTCGACTGCTTTCATCCCAGGCGCCGCCATCGAGGCCCACGACATCAAGCACAACCAGACCTTCGAGGTCGGAGCGAGCGGTGACGGCATCATTCGCTTCCACCGCGCCAAAGTCAGTGGTGCATCGGGTCCGGGGGCGGACAAAGCGGCTGCAGCTACATCTACGACTGATCCGTACGAGGAAGAAGTGACGCGCATACCTGAGTCCATCAAAGGCCGCCTCGCGGGCGACGTGGCCGAAAAGCTCGTCAACACGTACTTCGAAAAGGTCGCCACCCTCTTTCCGGTCGTCACTAAGTCCGAGTTCCTTCATCTGTCGCCCACACCGCCCCTGCTGCTCTATGCCATCTGCGGTGTCTCCGCGCTGAGTCGCCAGGTACCCAAGGAGGTGCTGGGCGCTGTCAAGATGACGATCAACGCTTTGTTCCGAGAGAACGATTTCTTGTCTTCCTCCAACTCGGTGACCGTCCGTGCGCTCCTCGTCATGTCGTTGCACGCCGACTTGCACGGGCCCGCGGCACTGCAGAGCGGCACCCGCTGTTGGAACCGGACTGGCGCTGCCATCCGCATGGCACAGGATCTCGGCTTGCATCGCGATGCCAGCGGCAAGGATGAATTCTCGCACGACGCCTTCTTCTTGGAGCAGAAACGCAGGATCTGGGGCTGTTGCGTCACTGCCGATCGACTGCAGAGCATTTCGCTCGGTCATCCCATGATGATCGATCTCACTGACTGCGACGTGCGCCTTCCATCGCCCTATGAGATTCTGCGATCGTCCAGCGACCTTCCCTCGGATCCATCGACCGACCGTCCTTTCGCCTACAACACCGAGATGCTCAAGCTCACCATCCTCTTTGGCCGCGTCATGAAGACTATCTACAGCCCGACCGGTCTCATGAACGCCACGGACGAGGAGATCCTTAGCCTGCTCCGTGACATCGACGCCTGGAAGGCAGCTCTACCCGAGGAGCTCGTGTTCAATGGAGCCGACTCGAGTGCACCAGCAGGCATCTTGCACGTTGGATTTGCATGCCTCATGATGCTCTTCTTCCGTGTGTTCATGCGCATCTCGTACATCTGCCCTACGCACCTCAAGTTCAGTCTTACGATCGAGCGGATGAGCTCGCTGATTCAGTACTCGACCGAGGCTATTGCGTGGGTCGACAAGAACGACTTCTACCTCGACACGATGCAGATCGTCTCGTACTGCCTCGTCTCGTGTGCCACCGTCCAGTACCACGCTTTTGTCCGCCGCGGTGACCAGAACGCTCTGCTGCAGCTCAAGAAGGTTAACGATATCATGGGTCGCTACCGTCGCGAGAATCACGATGCCGACGATGTGGGCATGCGCGGCAAAGCGGCGAGCGTCATCTCGCTCCTCTGCGACAGTGCGGTTGGCGTGTACGACAACACGCCTTCTAGCGGAACTTTGAACCCCACCGCCGGTGTCACGAATCGCAAATCGCGCGAAAATGTTCGCGGCATTGTCTTTAAACCCGATGCATCTCGACCCGGAGGCGGCGTGTATGTTGCTGCTGACCAGAGGCACGTATTGCAAGATCTGCCAAAGGGGACCATCATCATGCAGGAGACACAGGACGGCAGCCGCGTCCCTGCGCTGGTGCGAACGGGCAACGCACAGAATGGAGGATGGCAGACGTACGACCAGTACCGCGCAGCTTTGGGCTTGTCGACCAACAAAGACGGGCAGGACAACTTCGCAGCCGCGCTTGCCAATGGTGGATTCGCCATGCTCAACAGCGTCCACTCTTCGGCAGGGCCTTCTGGCCAGCAAAAGGGGGACAGCGCCACCTCGGCCAAGGTGTCGGGCACTTCGACCATCACCAGCTCGATCCCTGCCTTCCCTTCGTCGACGGCCAGCTCGGCGGACGCCAACCTGGATCTCGTCCACCTCGGCGGCGACGTGTACCAGGACGCGGAAGGTCTGCCCGTCACTCGCGCCGGTGCTCGTCTCTTGACGATGGTGCCAGTTGGGCCGAACGCGATTAGCGAAAACAACGCCTTCCTCGACTCCAACTTCTTTGCTGGCTTCTCCGGTGCCGGCAACAACGACGGAAGCACTGCATCAGGGACGGGCGCCAGCAACAATTGCTTTGACACCATGGCCAACCTCGGCTTCAGCAATGGCAGTGGAGCGCAGCTGTCGGTGGCCAAGAACGCCATCGGCCCCGCAAGTCCCAGTTTCAACTTCAACCCGCATCTCAATAATGCCTACTGGGCGCCGGCAGAGTTTGTCTTTGATGGATCGCAGGGTGTTGGTGGCGATGCAGCGGGGGTCAACGGGGGAAATGGAGCGGCGGGTGGAGGAGCCAACGCGGTGGCAAGCATGCTCGGCGGACGGGTGGATGCGAACATGCTCGACGGCATCCCTGGTGCTCCGCTTGACTTTGCCAATTGGGACGCCTATTTCAGCCGCATTAACCAGGGTTCGACGGATGGCGACCAACAGCAGCAAAGGCCGTCGGACGAACAGCAGAACGGTGACGGCACAGGCTTTGCCAACACCACGTTCGGCATCGAAGCGCAGATGATGGACGCTGGTCGATTTTGACCTCAAGAACAATGCACGAATATAGACTTGGAACATACCTTTGGCCCGCGCAAGAACAGCTGGGCCGCATATCAATTCATAGAATGTATCATTATCGTCCGTAGTCGTGAAAGTTCGTGAATGCCGTCTAGAGAACGTTCTTGATATCCTTGACGACGCGCTTGGTGCCCTTGACGAGCTGCTCTACGCGATGGAAGTTGCCCGACTGCCCTCCCTTGCCTCGTTTGTCCTCGAGGATGTCAGGCGCTGAACAGCAGTGCTGCAGCTGATTGTGGGCGTGCAAGCCGCAGGAGTGGTCCGGGATGCGCTGCATGGCCGAGATGCTCGGATCGGAGGAGAAGGGTTCACCAGAGGCGGTGAGTTGGACTGGGAGCGTCGAGGAGCGCTTGATCTTGGCGCCTTGGGGTGGGGCGGAGGACGTTCGCGGTGGTGTGCCCGGTGGAGTGACCAGGTGGTGGTCGGGAGGTGGGGAAGGTGAGCCGACCAGGGTGTTCGCCGCGGTGCTGGCCAGAGAAGAGGCTCGGGTGAGGACGGCATTCGAGATGCTGCCCAAGAGAGTTGGCTCTGGCGCCGTCTCCGACGTCGAGGCCGCAGTTGGCTCGGCAGACTTCGTCTCTTCCTCAGTAGCCGGTGGAATGAGCGCAGATACAGCCGCAGAGCTGAGCACCACCAGCCCGCTGCCCAGCAGACTCAGCGCAGACGCACCCGTGCTGACTAGGAAAGAGGCTGCCGTCGAGCCTTCCTCTTCTGGCGGCGGGGTCGGGGGCAGCTCTTCTTTATGCATCGTGTTGCCTGCTCGACTTTCGTCCAATCCGAGATGCGGTCGAAGCAGCGCCTCCTTGACGTGATCCGGAGGTGTCACAATCATCGGAGAGGATGAATGTCTCGAAGGTGGTGGAGGATCCTTCGGAACAGGTGCTGGGGGTCCAGAGAGAAAAGCGAGCAGGTGCATCTTAACGATCCTGGCCTAAGGATGAGCCTGATCCTGGCTTCATGAACGCCGTTCCCCCGGCGTCTTTGATGTCAAGCTGGCAGGCTTCCAAGTCGGAAAGTGAAGGTGGGCAGGCGGGGTGGGAGCTGTCTTATTTGAAAAAGTGTTGGTGTGTTGGTTGACGTCGCTGAACCCCTAAAAAGTAGGCTCGGCTGGGCGTTGCCGCCTGCATGGTGACGCTTCCACGCGTAAGGGGCGACGAATGTGGGGTTCGTGGAAAGACGAAGGTCTAACAGATTGTAAGATTCGCGACGTGGGCGCCAATTCACCGGTCTGGCAGCGCTCGCTGTCTTGGCTTCCAAGGCTGAGCTTCGATGGTGTGGAGGACAAGCAACTCAAAATAGGCACAACCCTGACTCAGTGACTGAAGCTTGAGAAACAACTGAGCCATGACCACACTCTGGCTTTGACCGACCCTCGCTGTCCAGTCACTTGCTTCCTACCACATCTCACTGGCGACGATACCCTGCAGTCATACTTGCCATCGACAATGACAGCGAACAAGTGAACCCTGGCTCGAACGCTTCCCTGCAAAAGGGCCACAGCGACCAACTTTCGTCGAACCATTGCTGGCATTCATCACGTCCTAGACCCGGATCGGACATTCAACAGTAGCCCAGCATGCCTCTGCTACGGACAGCGATCGACGTGCCGCTTCACCTGGCGACTACCATGGTGCTCGGCAAGCAGCCTGAGCGAGAAAGCCCTGACGGTAGCGGCTCTGGTCGATCACTACCTCTGCCGTTGCTCGTAGCCTCGACCCTGGCCGCCTTCTTCGCGACCCTCTTTTCCATCTACCTCATCTGGAAGCAGCTCAAGAATTACCGCAAGCCCACGCTTCAGCGCTATGTCGTCCGCCTACTCCTCATGGTGCCCATCTACTCGATCGCTTCCGTCATCTCGCTCTACTCTTTACAGCTCGCCGACATTATCGACCTCATTCGCGACCTCTACGAGGCCTTTGTCATCTACTGCTTCTTCAACCTGCTCATAGAATACCTCGGCGGCGAGCGCAGTCTCATCGTCCTTCTTCACGGAAGGCGCCCGCAAGAGCACCTCTTTCCTGTCAATCTCTTCTTGCACGACATGGACGCCTCGGACCCATACACCTTCCTCGCACTCAAGCGCGGCGTACTGCAGTACGTCCAGGTCAAGCCCGTGCTCGCCGTCGCCACGCTGCTCCTCAAAGCAGCGGGCAAGTACGAAGAGGGCAAAATCTCGCCCACCAACGGCTACACGTGGGTCTCATTCACGTACAATGTCTCGGTCTTCCTCTCGCTCTACTGCCTCGGCATGTTCTGGAAGTGCCTCAACGACGATCTCAAGCCCTTCCGCGTCACGTCCAAATTTCTGTGCATCAAGGGAATCATCTTCTTTTCCTTCTGGCAAGGTCTCGGCATCTCGATCCCCGTCGCTGCGGGACTCATCAAGAAGGTGGGCCCCGTTTACGATCCAGAATACATCTCGATGGCGATCCAAGACTTTATGATTTGTCTTGAGATGCCATTGTTCGCGTTTGGGCATGCGTGGGCCTTCTCGCACACGGACTATATCGACCCTTTCGCGCACTACGCTGCGCGTCTACCGGTGTACTACGCCCTGCGCGACTGCATCGGGATGTACGACGTGTTCTCGGACAGTCTGACGACGGTGCGCGGGACTGGCTATGTGTATCAGACCTTCGAGCCGAGTGAAGGAGTGATCCACCAGCCGCTTGCGCGAGAGCGCCGCTCCAAAGCCGGGTTGCGGTACACCCAGGGAGGCAAGGGCAAATACTGGCTGCCGCAGCGTGGGACAGGGGATATCCGCGACGCTACACGCGGAGCACGCCACCAAGGCCCGCTCAAGAAGCTACGCCGCTTTATCAACGATAAGCGCATGCAGCTCGAGGGACACGCACCCCTGACAACGGACGAGGCGGAGGACATTGTCCACGAGGACCCCGACATGGTCCAGGAGGAGAGTTCCGAGCGAAGCCCCCTGCTGCGACATCCGAAACATGCGGCTCGCAGCGCGGTACGTCATGCCGGCGAAGGCCTCGACTTTTTCGCCGAGAGACAGCTCGACTCGGACGAGGAGGCGGAAGACCTCAAATTCGACGATCCAGATGAGGACGAGGAGGACGCCTACCAGCGGTCGAGGACGCTGAACTTTGGCGACTATGCATATCCGAACATCGATGTGAGCAGGGAGCAGGCGAGAGACGCGAGGTGGCAGCGTGACGACGAGATTGTGCATCGAAGGCGCAAGGGAACCATCTCGAAGAAGGGCGAGGATGGAAAGGGGAAGAAGGCGAGTGAGCAGGGTGATGCCAGTCCCTCGGGGAGCCGCAAGAGGCAAGATCATCCCAAGGGCGATGCGGACGGATCAGCCAAGGGGAAGGCCAAGAAGAAGGCGGGCGATGCGGATGCAAAGTCATCCCAGAAGACCGAGATCAAAGGCAAGGACAACGGCAAAGACGCCGAGCAACGAAAGTCCAAGTCACCTTGGCTGTCGTGGGATCAAGATGCTGACTCTCCCGACGCCACCCCTAGCAAGCCAGTCGCAAATGGCTCGAAAGACGAAGCTCACGCAAACCAGACCTCCGAATCCGGCTCCCCCTCCAAAGATCCCTACGGCGCCGTCGACCTCGTGATCGAAGACTACAAAGCCGAAGAGCGGGAGCGTCTCCTCGAACGACGTCGGGGCGATCCCGCTCTGCGTGCCGGCAAAGGCACCCGCATCTTCCGCAAGCAGTACACACCCACCACCTCGCCCTCGCTCACGCCCACCACCGAGTCGGCGCCCAAAAAGCTCATCAAACGGGAAAGCTCCGTTTCCACACCGCTCAACCCGCCCTCATCCACCGCGGCGAGCGTCACCGTCCAACCCTCGCCCAAGAAGGACGGCAAGGTGGTCGTCCAGCTCGGAGAATCCAGGGAGAAGCGGGGCGACGGTACGGATGACGACGCACTGGTGAGCAAGAGGATCGACGTCAACGACAATGCCGACTTTCTCAAGGGGAGGGTGCTCAGTCCCGAACCGAGCGACAAGGTGGATGAGGACGATGGGTCCAATCCGTGGTCTTGAGGCTCGCTCCAATGCATGGTTTGTTCGAAACTCTCTTTGGCGATGATTGTGCAGGACGAATGCTGAGAAGTCTGTGAGCAAGTTCTGGGATATGTGTATGTTACAACGGGTGGGAGTGTGTGGCGTGTGATGCGGTTGGAGTTGATCGCTGACGCGAGGTGGTGGCAGGATGAAGCGTGGCCGGGACACGAGGCGAAAGCGTCGTTGCTTCCGGGCCGCTTTACGAGAATCTTGTCGTAGGTCCACGCCAAGACACCGTGCAGCAGAAGGGGTGCTGCCTGCGCCTAATGCATCAAGGCGATCCTGGCGATGGAACGGTGCCGTCCAGGCTGAGCAGGAGGCTTCGCCATGCGCAGCGGACCAACGAACCCTCTCCCGGCGCGACCCATCCGCATCGCACCAGACCCACTGTAATCGACAGTGGCCGCTCAGAGATCGTCCAGATCATCATCGTCATCGCTATCCTCGTCATCATCACTGCCCTCCTGGAACTCGATCTCGCCGCCCTCCTCCTCGCCGAACGTGTCGGTTTCGTTGATCTTGGCGCTCTCCGGCAGCTCGCCCTGCTGCTTCAACGCACGTGCCTCATCCGCATTGTACTTCTGGATCACGTCCGCCTTGCCGTCCTGGAAATCGCGCAGCGAGATGAGAATGATGTCTCCTTGGTTGATCCATACTTTTTTACGGAGCTTGCCACGGATGTGCGCAAGACGCTTCTCGCCATCGAAACATTGGGCCTCCAATCGACCGTTGCCGAGCATCTTGAGCACCTGAGCATATTCTGCAGCGGTGAACAAAGCGAAGAGAGTAGAAGAAGATCAGCATGAGTGGGCAGGGAGGGAGAAGTGGCGCCGGGGATAGAGCTTACCTTGGCCCTCATCCTTGAGAACCAGCTCGCGCTTGTCTCCAATGTCGTTCTTTCCACGACGACGGTTCTTACCGCCCTTTCCCTTGTTCTTCGGCATGTTGGCTGTATGTGGAGTGTGTGGTGGTCGAGACCAGATGGTGGAGAGAGAAAGAGTGTCAAGTTGGAGGACGTGCTTCTGCTGCACTTGCGGTACGCAGCAAGAATTCAAAGCGCAGTATTGCACTCGAATCAAAAGAATGAAATGCGTCTGCCCTGTGAGGATATTCAAAGCTCAAAGAGCCTGCCTTGAGGGAAAGGCGTTGCGTCACAGCCGCGTCTTCTTGGAAGAAATTTTGAGGCTGGAACTGAGCCATCCGAAAAATCAAAAAAGACGTGTCAGATTGGAAAGGTTGAGAAGGAATGAGACAAACGGACTGACGTGGGCTCAAGACAGCTGGCGAGACAAGCACACAGCACAGGCCAAGCGAAGCCAGCTGCTACGAACCGCTCCTTCTTCCTTGTACATTCGATCCCATCATCATCTGCGACACAACATAGCAGCTACTGCGACCAACACACGGACAGCAAGGCTTCGCGCTCGCACACTCTTCTCGAAAGGAACACGTTCGGCTCCTCGCATTGTCGCACTCATCGGATCCTGACAAACGGCATTAGCATTAGCTTTTCAGCATCGTCCCTCCCTTCGATCGTCAGTTCACCTCTTTAATCACAGCAACGCCATGTACCAACCACAGGGAGACTACCCATCGCGGTCGCCTCCGCCGCTTCAGCATCCCATCCCCACACATCCTCCGTTCAAAGTGCCCGATCCGCCCATCTCGCCCAACCCGGTCCCGCAAGCCTCGGTCACAGACCCGCACGTATCCACCGCCAACCGACGCGGAGGACCCGCGGCCAACGTGCAAGCCTCCTCCACGGGCGGCTATCAGCGCTTCGCATCGCCGCCGATCCAGTCGCCTCCCGGTCAGCCCTACTCTGGCTCGTCATACGCCCAACCTGGTGCGGGTCCGAATCAGAGCTACTTCGGCGGAGGTGCCCCGGGTCAGCAGCAGGGCTGGGGCGCTTTCGGCGGCTTCGGCGCCCAAGGCGGGCCTCCGATCATGAACGATGCCACCGCGCAAATGGGCGTTCAGTTCGGCCAGCACATGGCCGCCGTTGGAGGCGAGTATGTGCAGAAGAACTTCAACGCGCTGCTCCCGATGCCGGTGCTCAAGCATTACTTCAACGTGTCCAACTCGTACGTGCTGCACAAGCTGCGGATCGTGCTGTTTCCGTGGCGGCACAAGCCGTGGTCTCGGGCGCACCGGCATTCTGCGCCTGGCGTTGGGGTGAGTGGGGCCTACTCCGAGCCGGTGGGGGTGAAAACGGCGGCTAGTGGCGGGGAAGGTTATCTTCCACCTCGAGACGACGTCAATAGTCCGGATCTGTACATCCCCACCATGGCCTTTGTCACGTACATCATCGTCACCTCGGTCATCCTGGGTCTCGAGAGTCGATTCCACCCGGAAGTGCTGGGATTGCGGGCATCCCGTGCACTGGCAATCATCCTCGTCGAACTCGCAGCGATCAAACTCGGCACCTACCTGCTCAACATCCAGGGCGACCATACGATGATGGACCTCCTCGCCTACAGCGGCTACAAGTTTGTCGGCACCTTGATCACGCTCCTGGTGGGACTGATGAAGGTGCGCGGACTGGTGTACTGGAGCGTCTTCCTGTACTGTTTTGCGGCCAATGCGTTTTTCCTACTTAGGAGTCTAAGGTATGTCGTGCTGCCGGATCCGAGCAGTCCGAGCAGCCAGACGATCACGCATGCGCAGCGGGGCAGGAGGATCCAATTCTTGTTCTGCATTGCTGTGGTGCAGATTGTGTTTGGGTGGGCATTGATCATTGGGATCTTCAAGGAGCCGGTCGTCAAGAAGCTCGTGTAGCGGTAGGAGCGTTCGCAATGCAAAGCATGTTTCACGGCTGATTTGTGGTACGACTGTACGTCTGTGCCATGCGCTGAGGTTGAGCGCCAGTCAAAAGAGCTTGTGAAGTACAGAGCTGATTGCCCCAAGAAGTTGCATCTCAGGGCCCACCATGGTTTCAAGGGCTCGCTAGGCGAGACATCAGCACAACGGCGAGCGAACGGCAGAGATCAGATTGTCATTCCGAAGCAAGAGGATTCGGTGAAGAAAAACGAAATCTAGTGACCCTTCTTGACCGAGACGGTGTCCCAGGCGGCACGCTCGGCCTCCTCGTTCGAGACTTCCTGGACGTAGGGGGTGAGGTATCGCTTGTCCTGTTGAGTCAAGTCACAGGGTGGATCGAGTCAGTAACGGCATCTTGGTCATGCGATTAGCTACGCCTTTGCAGCATCCCATCTGCGTCGCACTGCTGAACATCCTTCCCAGCTCCCACAAGGACCCTCTGGACGAGTCAACTAATAATAACCCCTTCCTGCGTATCCTGATGCTATCTGAGATATTAGTACTCACCTCCTTAGCAGGGAGCCACTGCTCCTTAGGCAGTTCGCGGTGGAGGACGCTCAACTGGCTGGCCTGGCGGAGACGGAAGGCGCGGTCGTACGCCTCCTTCTCTGGCAGACGCGAGAGGGCCTTCTGCACCCGGTCGGACTCCTCGATGATGAGGTCGTCGTAGCGCAGACCCATCTGACGGTGACCCGTCGCGTTGGCGTAGGCGTTAGCCACAGGCTTGAGCACGCGCATCAGCGCAGGCGACGACTGGACGTACTTGGCCAGGGACAGGCCGGAGAGTGCCTTTGGGCGGCCAATACGGTGCGAGAGATGAGAATATGCAGTGATGAGGTCGGAGTGTGTCGATGCAATGCGAGTCAGGGTGATGCAGGAGGTGTCGTAGGTCGAAGCAGTTATAAGATCGAAGGAAGAGAAAGTCAGTAAACCAGAACGCAAATGAAACAGCAAGACGCTGAAGTTGTGTCCGGCCAGGGCTGCTGTGTGTTGCAGGCCTCGTGCTGCCCATCGAATGGCGTTCAGTGTACGTACGAGAACCATCTTGTTGAATATGAAAGGGTGAGAGATCTGGTGATGATGGTGAGAAACGGTGTTGTCGACGACGACAACGGAGTTGTTACATTTGCGATGGCGGAGTGACCAGGCTCACTCTCGCCTGAAGACTTCTTGATTCGCACGAGCGGAAGGGGATTACAAATCGCAGCTGTCTCTGAAATCAGCCTGGTGCGCGCGAAGATTCCATTTCTCGGGTTCTCGCGGAGTCATCAAATTCTTGAAATCAAGATGTGAGATTCCTAAAGTCGGGTATCATGACATAAGCACGACTAATGCTGGAAGATCTTGCTCCACATCGTCCAGAAGTGACTGTTCCGAACCGCTGAGTCGTACCCTGGTCTTGCTTCTGCTCTCCAACCTCGGACACACCACGGAATGCTGATAACAAGATCAGCAGCACGGCTGCGCTACCCGGCGTGCGGGTCAAGAGCGTTGTCGACCTCGACGGCTCTACTCTCCGACAAGAAACGCATCGCCGTCCTGGGCGGCGGCATTTCAGGCCTCACCTCCGCCTACCGCCTCTCCCAACAGCTTCCCAATGACCGCTACGACATCGTCCTCTTCGAGAAGCAGAACAGACTCGGCGGCTGGATCGACTCAGAGCGCATCTCTCTCTCATCGACCGAGACAGAAGCGCTGATCGAGAAGGGGCCACGCAGCATCCGACCCGCCGGCTACTCGGGCCTGATGATGCTGGAGCTCGTCCGGTCTTTGGGGCTGCTAGAGCGCATGCTGAAAGTTCCCAAGACCGCGCCTTCGGCTCAGAACAGGTATCTGTACTACCCAGACCGGCTCGCGAAGCTGCCAAGTAGCATATCTTCGCTCCTCTCGGCGCTGGTCAAACTGCCGTTTCTACGATCGATCATTCCCGGGGTGCTCCGTGAAGCACGAGTCCCATCTCGTTTTGCCCGCCCACGGTCCGAGTCGGCCTCTGAAAAGCAACGACTACAGCAGAGGGAGTGGATCGAGGACGAAAGCGTCGACTCGTTTGTCTCGCGTCGCTTCGGGAAAGGGCTAGCGGAGAACCTGATTTCCGCTGTGATTCATGGGATCTACGCGGGCGACACAAGGCGGCTCAGTGTGCGAGCGGTGTTGCCATTCCTATGGGAGGCGGAACGCGTGCACGGAGGCGTGCTGCGGAGTATGCTGCCGATCAAGAGAAACAAAAGCCATCGTGCGCTGCCGGCACAAGAGGCGGCAGTGAAGGCGGCGAAAGAGGAGCGGCTGCAGCAGATCGAGAAGGAGCTCGGGAAGGAGATTGTGGACAGCTTCAAATCTGTCAGCGTATATAGCTTCCCAGAAGGGGTACAGGAGATCGTGCAGGCGTTGGAATCGCGTTTGGCCGAGAGCGGGGTACAGGTCAGAAAAGGCGATGCCGTCCAGTCTATCGTGATTGACGACGCCGGCAAAACACTGTTGCGGACGGAGAGCGGGGACACTATCGAAGCGCACCGAATCATCTCCAGCATTCCCTCTTCGCAGCTGGCGGATCTCCTGCCATCCAATGCATCCCTCCCGCATCTCAAGCACAACCCTTCGGCCAACGTAGGCGTCGTGAATCTCGTCATCTCCCCAAAAGCTGTCGCCTCTTCCAGCAAGCCCCTCGTGCCCGTCGAGGGTTTCGGCTACCTCATTCCACGCACAACACCAGGCAACGAAGATGGCATCCTCGGCGTCGTCTTTGACAGCGACGCGATCCCTCAACAAGACTCCATCGACCCCGCATCACGGCCCGTCAAGCTCACCGTCATGATGGGCGGCTCGCACTGGTCGTCCCTCTCCACCCTTCCCAGCGAAGAGGACATGAAGGCGCGCGCGATCAACGCCGTCTCTTCGCACCTCGGCATCGACCGTGCGCTGCTCGAAGACGATTCGAGAGTGACGGTCAAGGCGACGCTGCAGAAGGACTGCATTCCGTGGTACCTCGTCGGTCATCCGGTGCGGATGTCGCAACTGCACTCGGCACTGGAAAAGGACGAGTCGCTGGCAGAAAAGCTAACGTTGGCAGGGGCGAGCTACACAGGTGTCAGTCTGAATGACTGCGTCGCGTACGCTACTGAGGCTGTCGAGCAGATTGTTGATGCGGAGCTGAACGGTGGCGATCGGGTCGTCACTGGGCTTCGAGCATTTGCCATTCCACCCATCGCGCCTTCCCCAGCGTCATCCAAGATCACCGCCGAGGCTCGGAAGGGCCACCCACGACCGACTACAGCGCCGCAAGGTCTGATGGGACCCACCACCACACCAATGCAATTCGCCGTCGCGCGTGGCATCCACACTCGGTCCTTCTCCTCCTCCCTCCGCACCCTCAACTCCTCTCCTCCCTCCTCCATCCTTCCCACCTCCTCCCCTTCTCTCAACCCCAAATCACCGAAATCGCTCAACGACATCCTCCTCGACAGCATCCGCGCCTCGGGACCCATGCCCGTCTCAACCTACATGCGAACCTGTCTGCTCGACCCCATGCAGGGCTACTATTCGTCCGCCAACTCGCCCACCACCTCTCGCGAAGTCCTTGGCAGTCGGGGTGACTTTATCACCTCTCCCGAGATCAGTCAAGTGTTTGGCGAATTGGTGGCGATCTTCTACCTAGCTCGATGGCAGGCCCTCTCGTCCCCCTCTTCGACGCGCATCGTCGAACTCGGCCCAGGGAAAGGTACGTTGCTCGCAGACATGCTGCGAACCTTTTCGACCTTCCCGGCGTTCATGAAGACGCTCAAACGCATCCAGCTGGTGGAGACGAGTGATGGGTTGATGGCGCTCCAGCTTGCTGCGATCACGGAAGCACTTGCTGTGTCCAACAGACGTGTTGTGAGCGCCGACGAAGATCCGGGTACAGACGGTGTGGTGGTGGAATGGTTCCCATCCATCGACATGCTCCCCATCCTCCCGGACGAGTTCACCATCCTCACCGCACACGAGTTCTTCGATGCGCTCCCGACACACATGTTCGAAAAGGGTGCAGACGGGAAGTTCCGCGAGGTGATGGTGGGCATCGCACCCAAATCGGCGATCACCGTGCTCAAACCAGGCCAACCTGAGGAGCCGAAGAAAGAGGAGCTCGGGTTTGTACTAGCCCCAACACCGACGCCGTGGGCGCAGATGTTGGTGCAGAACAACCCGCGGTTTAGCAGTTTGCAGCCCGGGCAGCGGGTGGAGGTTTCGCCGGAGGCGTGGGCGGTAGCGAGGCGGGTTGGGGAGGTGGTTGCTGGTCGTCCTGCCAGCCCTCCATCCAACAGCGTGCCTAGGCCACCTTCGACGGCTGCGCCAGGATCCGAGGAGGCCAAGGCGGAAGCAGCACTGGAAGCAGATCGTCTCGCCAACGTAGAACGTCAAGAGGCGACCAGGTTGACTCCCGCCAGCGCAGGAGGTGTAGCTCTGGTGATCGACTACGGTGGAGACTGCGCATACGGTTCGTCCTTCCGTGCCTTCCAGAATCACCAGCTGGTACCTGTCTTCACCAACCCCGGCGCGGTCGATCTGACGGTCAATGTTGATTTCCTGCATCTCAAGTCGGCCATCCAGACTACGGACGCGAGGTACCTCGGCCCGCTCGACCAGGCGGACTTTTTGGTGGGCATGGGACTGCAGATGCGCACGGAGCGGTTGGTGCGCGGGAAGAACGGCGAGGATGAGAAGCGCATCAAGGACGCCGCGAACAGGCTGGTCGATGAGACAGGCATGGGGACGCAGTACAAGGTCATGGCGGTTAGCGGGGTGCCCATGGCGGAGGGCCAGGCTGGGCAGAAGGAGGAGAGGAAGGATCCGGATCTCTATCCGTTCGAGTTTGACCAGTCGCCATCGTCGTGATTGCTCGCAGTCCCCTTCCCGAACACTTCTCACACATCTCGGCCGTGGTTCGAAGTGCAAGCACGCTCATAATCACTCGCAATCACACGTCACTTCACACACATGACTCTGCGCATGAAAGAACTTGCATTCGCCCGCTCAACTCGAGAAATCAAAGTTGACGCCGCTCAATCCGCCCATGAAATGACTCGCACTCGTCCTCCTGCTCCTACTCCCGAATCCATGCGGCGTATTGGCTCCACTGATATGTCCACTCGCCAACGGGGTCATGCTCATCGAGTTGGCCAGAGCCGCGCTGGCCGCTGCGCTGTTCAACGGCACGCCCCCGTTGCCGTTGCCGATAGCGCCACCGCCAAAGTCGAACGCGCCGCCGCCGCCCATGCCGAACTTGGTCGCGTGTTGGGCGGGCTCCGTGACCTCGGCTTCGGCGTGGATGCCCGTGTGCACCGCGTCGGTGGTGCTAGCGCCGAACAGGTCGTGCATTGACGTCTGGGTGAAGCCGGGTGGCAGGAGGGAGCCCCAGAACTCGTCCATGCCGGAGGAGGCGGCGAACATCTGGCTAGGCCAGTTGACGCCATCTGTGCCGTTGGCGCCGGCAGCAAAGTCGGCGGAGGAAGGATCCAGCGAATTGGCAATGCCGTCGACCATGCCATTTCCGCCCGCAAGTCCACCTTCGGTGTTGGTGCGACTGTGACTTGCGTTCCCTTCGAGACCGGCGGTAGCCTCGTCCGTGTCCATCGCTTCGGGTGTCACTGCGCGAGAGACGACGCGGCTACCCGTCGCCGACTTGGACGCCGTCGTGTGGTCCCGTCGCGCTTGCAGGAGCGCCTTGAGGAACGAGGCGTACAGGTACGGAGTGTGGGTCTCGTTGACCGCCGCTTCGCCGAGCATGTCGACCGCATCCTGCACCAGCGCCAGGATCGAGTCCTCGTCGACGTAGCCGGCAAAGGCAGGTCGAATCAGCTTGAGCAGGAAGACGCACGCATAGGCGAGCGTCAGAATGTGCACATCCGGCGCATATCGCATGTTGCGTCGCGAAGGACCCGTGCACTGCACCACGATCGTCTTGGCCGCCTCGAGACACTTGGCAAAGTACTGGGCCCGATCCAGGCTAGCCCCGATCGGGTGGTCGACAGCCTGCTGCAAACCGAACGAGTTGAGCACCAAGACCGCAAAGCTGTACCGAATGGGGATCGAGCTATACGTGTGGATCATGATGCGCGTGTTGAGGTCGAGGTTCTCGGCGTCTTCGTCATCGTCGTCGTACTCGTACTTGACGTCCTTGGCAGCGGCGGCTCCGTTCGTGGCAGCGCCCTCTTTCGCGCCAGGCTCTGCGCTGGCCTTGCTGCTGGCCGACGCGCCTTTGCCCTTGCTCTTCTCCTTGGCAGCCGCCTTCTCCGCAGCGATGGCCATCTTGCGCTTCTTCTTCTCCACGTACTCCTCGCCCTCGTCGGGCATCGAGAAGAGACCACGCCACTTCCACTCCTCGCGCCATTCCTGCAGTTGCTCGTTGAAGACGGGGAGCACGAGCGAGTAGTCGATCTCCGTGTTGAGCCCCGACACCGACGAGGTGGACGAGTAGAGGAAGTCAAGCTGCCTCGAGCTGATACGGTAGAGATCGACGACGGCGCTGACGGACATATCCCAGGGCCGGCTGAAACGGCTGCCCCAGTTGCGGCAGTTGCGAATGATCCAGTCTTCGCGAATGGTGTACGGCTTGCCCATTTGGATGCTCAGGCCGCGATCCATAGCGAAGCAGACGTACCAGGTACGTTCGCGGTTGAGGATCTCGCGCTCGCGGTCGAGCACCGCAGGGTCGTCGGGGTGCGGGCTGTGGTTGAACGTCGCCACACTCTTGCGGTGCAGGTTGAGATCGGTAGCCATGCGGAGAGCGATACCGCTGTACATCCACGTCTTGTCCTCTTCGAAGCGCTCGGCAGGCTGTGCGTACAGCGCCATGAGCAAGAAGCCCTGCACAATCTCGATGCTCTTGAAGCCGCGATTGACGACATCGAAAGCAACCTTGCGCGTGAGAGCGAGACACTTGGCGTGAAGGTCCGGCCTGCGCTCATAGAACTTGGCAGCGACGGTGCAGACGCAAGTGAAGAGGAAAGGCGAGCGACTGCAGATGAATGTGGGAGTATGCCACTCGGCATCGAGCAGGCACACGTGCTGCGTGCATCGTCGGAAGAAGATGCTGAAGAGGTCGAGCACCTCTTCGGACGTGACGATGCCAAGGGTCAGCAGCTCGGGCGGCATCTCGCGCTCGATGATGATGCGACGCAGAGGCAAGATGGTCATGGGCCCAGGTCGGAAGTAGTTCTGCGAGGCGACACCGAGCGGGATCTGGCGACTCGATCCATCCGCTGCGCCCCCTTCTCCGGCGGGCGTGGCGTCTTCGCCCCCTTCGGACTTGACTGTCTTGTCGGGACTCTGACCTCCTGTGCTGCCCGACCGCTGGCTGTCCTTGTCGCGACCGCTGCTGCTGCCAGCACTGCGGGCGAGCTTGCGTGCCCGGTGCGTGTTGTGGAGACTGGCCTCCGCAAGCAAACCGAGCGGATTGAGCGTGTTGTCGGGCAGCGAGTGGAGACGTGGCGAGCCGCGAGAGCTCTTGTGGCGTGGAGCTTCCGAGCCAGACGCGCCGGGTCGGGTCTGTTGACGATGATGATGCGGGAGCGGCTCGAGGAATCGGGTTCCTTGGTTGCCGTGGTTGTGCGCGGGAGAGTGCGTGCTGCCGTCCGTGGAGGGGGCGCTCCTCTGGGCCATGGCGTTGGGGTTGATGGTGTTCACGGGGCTAGCGCCGTCATTGCTGATCCGGGCGGGGGAAGCGCCGGCGTGGGTGCCGTGCGAAGAGTACGGATCGGCGACACGGGTCCAGGGCGAGCGCGGACCGTAGTCGGTTCCGGAGAACGAATTGGAGTGCGTGAGGCGAGGATCGGATCGCTGCGTTTCTTTGGGAAGAGGACGTTCCGGCTCGCGAGGGAAGGAAGGCGAAGGGCTGCGAGTGACCATGCCGCCGTGCTGAGCCGCCAGACCAGGGTCGCGAATGCTTCGAAGCACGGTGGCGAGCGTCTGCTCCATTTTGCGCAGACTCTGCTGCATGGCCTCTGCTTTCTGGTTCTTTCCTCCCTTCTTGCCGCGATTGCTCTCCTCAAAGATGCACTCGTGGTTGCCGTTGCGGCAGCGGTTGCACGGTGGCCCCTTCTCGGCGCCTACGCAACGCATTTTGAGACGTCGACAATTGGTGCAAGCACGAGCACCTCGTGTGGGCTTTTGCTTTTTGCCTCCTGCACCGCTCTTGCCATCCGCACCATTGCCCGTCTTGTCGCCGCCAGCCTTGTCCTTGGCACCGGTCGCCTTCTTGGCCTTGGCCGACTTGGGCGAGATGTCGCGCTTGCGTTTGTTGCCGGCCTGCTTCGCCTTGCTGGTGTCGCCGGTATCACTGTCTTCGGCGTCATCATCGTCGTCCTCGTCCTCGTCATCGTCGTCCGAGTCATCGCTGTTGTCTTCGTCGTCTTCGTCGTCGTCCTCTTCGTCCTCTTCGGCATCCCTGCTCTGGCTCCTCTTGGCGGAAGGAGTCGCGCTGCTTGTATGAAGCGCGGCAGGATTGGACGAGCCCCAGGAAGGGATAGGTGTGTGCCCTGTGCGGTAGGGAGAGTACGACGAAGACGGGTAGGCGAGCGAGGCGAGAGCATGACCGTAGTGCGTGAGAGGAGAGTGGGCGCCCGGCGTGTGGGAGCCGCTGCCGTTGTGACCGGACAAAGCGGGATGCTGAAGATGGGCTGCGGTGGATGTGGGCAGGTTGTGCTCCACAGAGCCTTGGCGCGAATGCGAGAACTTGGGCGGCGTGTTCATCGTGGCTGGACTGGAGTCTCCGGGTTCGAACGTCGCAGGTTGCGAGGACGAAAGATGGAATCAATCTTTGTCGAATGGTTGACGGAAAGGTCGGAAGGTCTAAGCCGGATAGAATGTTTGGTGGATGGGATGAGACCGAAGCGCAACCGGGCCGAGCCTGACAAGGAAACGGCGTGCGCACGGAAGGTGGGCGGTGGTGGCTTTGCGAGTTTGGTGGGGGCCAATGAAACGGGGTCGGAAAGGAGGGCTTTGTTTGTGTTGCAGTATCGATGAACGTGTGACTAACCTCGCCTCGATTGGTTCTTGCGCCAAGACGCAGATGAAGCGCAGATGGACTGACGCGAACGAATGAAGCAGCGGCGGGTCCCACCGGATGAAGAGAGGAAGCGAAGGAGCCGACACTGTGCAAGACAGCCAAGGTCAGCTAAATGGACAGCGAGGTGGTCGAGAGCTTGAGCTTCGAGTGCTTCGGCAGCGAAAGCGATGGAAGTGAGTGTAGGGTGAGAAAGAGAAGAAGGCGCAGCAGCTTAGAGCTTAAGCCGACGAGAAAGAATAGGCCAGCCAGACCGGATGGTCGGTCAACGCTTTGCCTGCAAAGCGGAACAGCCGGCCGGTCTTGGAAAAGAAAGCGGGTCCCTCAGCCTTTCGTGCTCGATTTTCATTTCGCTCGGCTGGTGGCTGCGCAAAAACAAAGCAGACGCGCACCGACGGTTGCCGGTCAAATCAGAATTCGCCAGACATGGGCCAAGAGAGCGCGAAAATCTTAGCCCCACCTTTGCTGCCGAGTCGCTGTGGGTTGAGCAGCGTGACTTTCCAATCGGAAGCGCTTCCGACAGTCGATGACCCGCTTCACAAGCTGCGCTGGTCTGTCCCAGGATCATCGTCCCCTAATCCGATCGGTCTAGTCCGCCATCCCGCATGGAGCCAGAACGCGACATCCGAAGGTCTCCAGCTTCGCCCAAATGGACCGGCTCGGAAAAGCCGCAGTCCCGGCGCGTGTCTCATCTCTGGACCCTCTTCTTCTGGCGTGTCAAAAACCCAGCCTGCCTTCTTCTCGTTTGTCATCCTACAGTCCAAGAATCATCAGGCCGATTGCGAGACTGAAGTGATAGCGTGACTGAAGGGACAACCGCCGTGCCCCAGCTGCGCTGCGTCACGCTTTGGCGCTTGGCCGAACGAGGGGTTCAAGCAAAGGCAGCTCCGGGATGAACCGCGTTGCGGCTCACCTTTCATTCTTCCAAAATCAGGGTCCAGCGCACAGTTCAGCTTCGGAGTTGGTTGCTTTCGCACCCTGCGCTTCCACCTCACGAGCTCTTGCTGACTTGTAGCGTCTCGTGATATCCGAGGACGATTTGGTAGCATGGCTGAAGTTGATGCAAAGTCACGGCGGGTAGCCTACATCGTCTCAGACGACCTAGTCAAGTATGCAGACCTGCTACCGTCCAACAAGGGCCGCTCGTCGCTGGTCCATTCGCTCGCCTACCATTTGGACCTTCTCGATCTCTCTGGGCTGGAGGACGCCGACGACAAGGGTGTCGGTCCTTCATCAGCGGGTCGGCTTCAGAAAGCATTCGCAGCGCATCCGCCCACTCAGTCATCTGACGATGCTCACAGACAACGGGCAACGGTCCACCTGCCTCGCGCAGCGACACATCAGCAGCTGACGAGCTACCATGAAGAATCGTTCGTCAAGCAGCTCGCAAAGGGCGCCGGCGATCTCGAACATCACTCCGATGCCAAGCGACGTAGACTCAACTCTCCCTCCTCTTTGGATGAAGAACCAGCTTCTTCCGACCGATCTTCCCACGATCCCGACACCTCATCGGAACTCCAACTTCGCCCCTCCTCCTCTGTCACCGGCACCAATCGTGAGCGTGGCTACAAGCGTCCTCGCCCCTCCAAAAACCAATTCGGCCTTCAGGACGACTGTCCAGCCTTCTCTGGTCTGCCGCAGCACGTTGCGCTCGTGGCAGGAGCCGCCATCACCGCCGCGGACCTTCTCGCTACCGGTCAAACCGACATTGCCATTGCGTGGGATGGAGGGCGACATCATGCCAAGAAAGACTCTGCCTCCGGATTCTGCTACGTCAACGATGTCGTCCTCGCGATCCTCTCTCTTCGGAAGCCCCGAAGAGTGACCACGGAGGACGGGCGCAAAACGACCAAGCGCGCCGAGCGGGTGCTCTATCTCGACCTCGACCTGCACTGGGGCGACGGCGTCGAGGAAGCTTTCCATTCCAGCCCAAACGTTCTCACGCTCAGCATCCACCATTATGCACCTGGCTTCTTTCCCTGCTATGCGCCTTCGGCGGATCCGAATCGATACACGCCACCTGGCTCGCTCAAGAGCGACACGGGCGCCGGGAGCAAAACGCTCAATATCCCGCTCGGCATTGGGACGTCGGATGCGAGCTTGGAGAGGGTGCTGACGAGCAATGTCGAGCCGCTGGTGGAGGCATGGCAGCCAAAGATGGTCGTGGTGCAGTGTGGAGTGGATGGGCTGGCGGGGGATCCGATGGCCGTGTGGAACCTCTCGGCTGCCGCGTACGTGAGGGCGATTCAGAGGGTGCTGGGCTGGAACAAGCCGACGCTGCTATTGGGCGGCGGAGGATACTGCAGTGAGAACGCGGCAAGATGTTGGACTTTGATCACTGCTGCGTGTCTTGGCAGATTCGAGGAAAGGGATCATTCCAAGAGAAAAGCGGATGTTGCAGCGACGCAGGATGAGCCTCGAGCTCTCACGGAATCAGATCCGAGCCAAAAAGAGGAGAGCAGCGAGGATTCTACGTCGTCTTCGCTCGAAACAATTTCCTATGATACGGCGATTCCAGACCACAAGTTCTGGCCCAACTACGCTCCGACCTACACTCTCGACGCACCAGCAGGCGAGATGATCGATCAGAACGACGAAGCCCACTTTGAGGCTATCAACAAGGTCTTTCTGGAGCACATCAAGAAGGCCTCTTCGCATTAGCTCGCGTATATCACAGTTTCATTCGGTTCAACTACGGACTTCGGTGATTCTCTGAAGTCCAAATCGTGTTGCGTGAATACTGGAATACATGCGAGGATCTCAAGAACACAAGACGAGCGAATGGAACGCTTGACCATCACCTCGACCACTGCTTGCCGCCCCTGTTGCCCGTCGCATTGGCCCCGGACTTCTTGAAATGATCCTTGCCACCGCCGTTCTGGTGATTCCTCCTGTAGTACGCTCTCCTGTCGCTCAGCCCCCTCTTTGGGTTGATCTCATCCTCGCCCTCTCCCTCGCCGTCGGCATCGATCTCCTTCCTCTTTCCCCCGCTCCCGCCAGATGGCGCCTTCAACCCAGCGCCGATTGTAATATTGACCTTGGGGGGCACGGCGAATCCGTAGGCCTTTGCCACCTTGGCCAGGTCCAGCTTGTGAATGTCGAAGATGCGTTTCAACGAGTACGATCCGTACGCCTGCAGATAGGATCGGTAGCCATCGCGTGCCGATTCGTGGAGGTAGAAGTTCTTGCTGATGAGCTTCTCGAGTTGACCTTGAACGTTTGCCACCTTGTCCGAGGGGAAGGTGTATTCATTCAACGGCACTTTGGCCACTTTGAGGAAGCGGAGGAAACCGAGCTCGGTAGGGAGCAGGAAGAGGAGCGACTTGCCGCTGTTGCCCGCACGCGCGGTACGGCCGACGCGGTGGATGTAGTCACGCGGATCATCGGGTGGATCAAACTGGATGATCCAGTCGACGCTAGGGATGTCGAGACCTCGAGCTGCCACGTCCGTGCAGAGCAAAGTTCCAGAGGGCGCGTTGCAGTATTCGAAGAACGTGTTGGTGCGCTTCTGCTGCTTCTGCTTGCCGTGCAGGTCGAGCACGGGGACGTCGATGAAGTTGAGCAGATCCGAGTGGTACTTGACCGAATTGCACGAGCTCATGAAGACAATGATCTTCTTGCCCGCGTTCTTCTTGAGGAACGTGAAGAGGAGGAGGAAGCGGCGGTCTGATTCGCACACGACGTAGCCTTGCTCGAGGCGCGACACTGTGCTCGCTGCCAGGTCTGCGTGAACGTTGATGTAGAGAGGACCGGGCCGGAGCGAGACACGCGCCAAATCTTGCACCTTGGTGGTCTGCGTCGCTGAGAAGAGCATGCTCTGTCGATTGTCGTTAGGCAGGATCTTGACAATCTGTCGCATCTCATCCTCGAAACCAATCTCGAGGATACGGTCCGCCTCGTCGATACAAAGCGCCTTGAGATTCGAAAAGACAAAGCCCTTGGTGTTCTGGAGGTGGTCGAGCAGTCGACCTGGCGTAGCGACGATCAGATTCACGCCCTTTTGCAGCTTGTCTGCCTCTGCGCGACGATTTGCGCCACCCATGATGATGCCGAAAGTCTGGTGATGATGCGCCATGAGCTCCTTCGCCACGCCAAAGATCTGAAGCGCGAGTTCGCGGGTTGGAGAGATGATGATGGCCCCTGTGCCGTTTCTTGGCTTGAACTTGAGCCTGTGCAGCATCTCGATAGCGGGAATAAGGAACGAGAGCGTCTTTCCGGATCCGGTCTGTGCAGCACCAAGCACATCCTTGCCGGCCATGAGAGGTGGGATGGTTCGTGCTTGCACCTCGGTCATGGTCTTGAAGCCCATGGCGTCGATAGCCTTGCGGGTGGGTTCCGAGAGGTCGAGGGCGGAGAAGGGCTGTCGCTCAGCTGCTGGTGTGCTGGAGGAGGAGGATGAGGATGCCTTTGCCTTGGCAGCGGTCGATGACTCGGCGGCTGCGACATCGGCGGCAAGCTGCGAGGCGAGCTCGGACTCGGCGTCCACGTCGATGTTCTTCGGTGGCGCCATGGCTGTCAGCTGTGAGATGACGACTGCTGCGTTTCTTTCGAAAGAAATCCTGCTCCTTCGTGATCCTGTCCTTCACGGTGTTGCTGTTTGGTGGAGAAGATGGTGAGTTGAGAAGACGGCTAGGGTGTAATGCCGAGGGATGTGGTAGAGAAGGGGCTTGATGGTGAGCAGCTTTCTCGTCCTTCTCAACTTTCTTCAAATTTGCCAAATTTTGCAGGCTCAGCCTGACTTTTTCGAGACAATGAGAGCGAGCTGAGGCACTTTAGCAGTCTTCTGCCTGACGAGCTCGAAGAGAAATCCGAGTTCCGAGTCGGTTCTTTTTCTTTTGTTTTTTTGTCAAGAGACAGGGTTTGGTGTGGAGAAATTTTCTCGAGCTCAATTTCTTCCAACTGAGCCTCGCTCGAGCATCCTCGTCGTGTTCAACAACCTGGCCTCGAACGCTTACCATCTCAAGGAACCAGCACCAGCTCCACGAGCATCACATTCCGGGTCACGTACCACATCTGCAAGCCGCAACTTGCTACAGGTCGTACCGAGGATGCCGTCCAAGGTGGCCAAGTCAGCCGTTCAGGCTGTCAACGGCAAGGCTTCGACGTCCTCCGCGACACCTTCACATACGGAACCTACATCCAAGAGAAGAAAGCATCGATCCAATGGCCAGACCGATCAAGAGCTAGCTTCATCGTCCAGCCCGCCCGCACCTCGCAAGATCGTATCCCGAAACAGACTCTTCGCACCCTTCCGTGCTCTCGGCCTCATCAGCAACGATGTTCCCTTCGCACTTCAGACCCGGTTCGGCGGCAAGGACGCCACGACACCTGACGTCAACGTCATCACTTGTCTTGGTGACAGCTGGGCCATGTGGGATGCTGAGAGGATGACGCTCCTTTTCGTTTCGACATCCCTCCAAGCGCCCATCACTTCGCTCGTCATTTCGCTCAGCCCAGATGCCGTTCTCGCCGCAGCAGGGACCAAGGTGTATCGCTTCAAGCGCGGAAAGGTCGATGCTGTCTATGATACAGTAGACCGTATCATGGCACGATTCAACAAGCCAAACGGACGACAGACTGACTCCGATGACGAGGACGAGGAAAGCTCAGACTCGGACTTGGACTCGGTTTCGGACGCAGACATCACTGTGGCCGACTCGCAAGATGGCGAGGGCACTCAGCTGTCCTCCTTGATCGTCTTCGGCGACACGATCGCAGCAATCTCTTCCGACGGCCGCAGCGTCTTCACATGGTCCATCGCAAGCACCGAACTCATCAGGCGCATCGATTTGCCCAACGACTTTGTTGCCAGCTCGCTCCTTCATCCTGCCACCTACCTCAACAAGATCTTGATCGGCTCGACCGACGGCCAGCTGGCGCTCTGGAACATCCGAACAGGCTCGCTTGTCCACGCTTACGAAGCAGAGCAGCTTCGAGGTGCTGCTGCGGGACCCAGCTCTGGCGCCTCCACCGCTGCCATCGTCAACCTCACCCAATCTCCCGCTGTCGACGTGGTCGCGGTTGGCTTCGCTGACGGACACGTTCTCTTGCACGACATACGCCTGGACGAGAGTCTCTTCTCGATCCATGCATCTGGTGGCCTTTCCTCTGGGTCGATCTCCTTCCGCTCCGACGGCAAGCAGCACTCGGTAGCCATCGCCACCAACTCGGGCAACATCAGCATCTTCGACCTCGAGCCCGCTTCTGGTTCGGGACCTAGCTCTGCTAACAACGGCCCCAGACTGACGTACTCGATCCAGGACGCCCACGACGGCGGTGTAGGCAGCATCGAGTTCGTGCCAGGCCAGCCCCTGCTCATCTCGTCCGGTGGCGACAACAGCTGCAAGCAGTGGTTCTTCGAATCCGCCTCCATGCCTCCGCGTCTCCTCAAGGGCCGATCGGGTCATCACCAACCGCCTCACCTTATCCGCTACTACGGCGAAGAAGGCAAAGAGATCCTCTCTGCCGGCCGCGATCGTTCCATCCGCAGCATCTCGGTGGTTCGAGACTCGCGTTCGCACGAGCTGAGCCAAGGTGAACTGCAGAAGAGGAGCAATCAGCTTTCGGTGTCGGTCTCGTCGCTCAAGTTGCCCGCCGCCAGCTCGCTGTCGTTCAGCTTGACGCGCAGTCGCGACTGGGACGACGTGCTGACGACCCACCAGGGTCGGCAGTTTGCCAACACATGGACGGTGAGGGACAAGCGGATGGGCAAGAAGCCGCTCTCCGCCTCGGCCGACAAAAAGATCATCGCCGAGGCCAGGACGGGCTGTGTCAGTGCGTGCGGCAACTTTGCCCTCGTAGGCAACTCGGAGGGTTTGGTCGAGGCTTACAACATGCAGTCTTACGTGCATCGTAGGACGTACGATACTCGTCCTGTCGACCCGATGGGGCCGACTAAGGCAAAAGAGTTCCCGGCCGGATCTAAGAAAGCGCAGGCGGCGCTCCATGCCCGCGTCAAAGGCTCAGCGGTGACCGGCATCGCCACGGATGCGCTCAACCGATTCGTAATCATCAGCACCATGGACGGCAAGCTCTCGTGGTATGACTTTACCTCGACCGACTTGCTCCACCGCACCACCATCTCTGCTTCTGGTATCTCGTCGATTCAGCTCCACCGCGATTCGAATTTGCTCCTCGTTGTCTCTGACGACCTGGTGCTTCGGCTTGTGGACATCGAGACGCGCCGCGTGGTGCGAGAATTTGTCGGGTTCCGCGGTCGCATCCTCGATGCCTGCTTCAGCAACGACGCGCGATGGATCGTCGCCACGTCGATGGATGCTGTCATCCGCACGTTCGACATCCCCTCATCTCGTCTCATCGACGCCTTCAAGGTGGCCAGCATCGCTACGTCCGTCACCTTCTCCCCGACAGGCGACTTCCTGGCCACCGCGCACGTCGACAGTGTGGGCATCTATCTGTGGGCCAACAAAGCCCAATTCTCACCTGTCGCCCTGCAGGGTCTGGACGAGCTGGCCGAGGTGGTGGAAGAAGATGAGGACGCAACAGCTGTAGCGCTGCCGACGGTGCAGGGCGACATTGAAGATGCGGCGCTGGCCGAGTTCTCCGAGTCGATGCTTTCGGTGGGCGAGCCCGAGCTGCAACGTGTCTACACCTCACCGCCGCAGCTGGTGGATTCGAGTCAGGGAGAGGGCGGGCTGGTGACGCTGTCGACCATGCCCCGTGCTCGCTGGATGACCCTCATCAACCTCGACACGATCAAGTTGCGCAACAAGCCCAAATCGGCACCTCAGAAACCGGACGCCAAGCGTGCGCCCTTCTTCCTACCCCAGACGGTGTCTGGTGTCGACTTCAAGTTCGATCCCACCGCACCGGCCGGTGAAGACGCCGAGGCACCGGAACAGGGCGAACGATCCACCATCTTCTCCTCCGGAGGCGTGAGCTTCAAGACCGAGTTCCAAGAGCGACTCGATGCGGCGGTGGAAAAGGGCGACGTGTCGGGATTCTTCCTCTACCTCGAAACGCTTTCGACGCCGCAGTTGGATTTGGAGATCCGTTCGCTGTCGAACGCAGACGACCTGGTGTCGTTCCTCACCATGCTGTTGAAGCGTCTCAAGCAGCATCGCGATTACGAAGCGGTCCAGGCGTTGTTGGCTACATTGCTCAAGGTGCATACCGATCTCATGCTGCAGATTGTCAATCCGAGCGCTAACGAGGTGGACGGAGAGGATGAGGAGATGGATGACGAGTTTGGAGAGGTGGACGAGGAGGAGGTGAAAAAGCTCAAGAGCGTGATTCGGAAGTTGATCCGGGTGCAGGTGGCCGAGAGCAACCGTCTCAATGGGCTGCTGGACCACTGCTTGGGCACTCTCGCGTTCTTGCGTGGCCTACCGATGACTTGAATCTCACTCACAATCTTTCCTATCTTTCTTTGATCCACTCTGTCTTTCTGCGTTCGCCAGCGATGATTGTGCAGCTGAGATCCGTTGCATGCGTGAAGAAAGGCTGCGTTTACAAATGAGCCCACGAGTCCTCTGCGCCTCTCCTCACGACGCTAAGCACCACGAGCCTTGATAGCCATCACAAGTTGGACCTTCCTCCGGACCATATCTGCGAACCTTCTCCTATGCCTCTCACTCTTCTTCCTCCTCCTCTCCTCGTTTGGCTTTTCGTACCTCTGCTGCAGCCTGAGTTCCTGTCGGATGTTATTCCTCCTGAGTAGCACTGCGAGTTGAGCGTAGGCTCGTGCTGGGTCTGCCTGTGGAGTGACGCGGATGCTTCGACCACTGAATGGCGTTGCTGGCCAACTCTGCTCGCCGTACACTGCTCGACTTGCCCAGTCGGCCTCGAGGTCCTCGACGTAGCCACGACGGCCATCGGAGGGGCGAGAGAAGCGCGAACCCGTCCCGCGCGTGGATTTCTCATAGGAGTCCTGGAGTGAGTCGAGAATGGCTGTGTAGGTCGACGCTGCCGACTTGCCGGTCAAAGTCGATGATGTGGATTTGTTGTCCGCGTGAGCGAGGGATGTCGATGCAAAGGAGCGACAGAGCATGCTGATGTCTGTGGCAGCGGGGATCGAGGAGGGCCCGGCCAGGGTAGTTCGGAGCGTTGCCTTCGCCGAGACAGCAGCCCGCAATGGCCGCGCGACTGCGCTGCGTAGTAGAGACATGATGCAGGTCTTTGTCTTCGAGCAGTGCTGTCACTTGACGTCCGACGGATGAGGCAAGGCGAAGACTTTGTGAGCGTGTATGGTGGGATGATAGCAAGATCAAGAGGCAAGGTCAAAGAGCAGCCAGAAAAAAATCCAAAATGGCTCCTCAAAGCTTCTCAATTCTTCGGCTCCGGTCCCGCAATATTTTCGCTTAGATTGTTACATCGCAGTATTACAAGACATGTTTCAAAAGAATTCGTGGCTCTCAGCTCCTACGCAAACTCCCCCATCAATCGCTGCCGGTCCCGTCGTCCGAGTCGGAATCAACCGCGAAGTTCGTCCATCCTCGTTCGCGGAGCCGCTGCAGCTCAATGAGCCATTCGCGTGCCACTGCACTGACATCCGCTTGGTCGATGAGCTGTTGCACTCGGCCCATGGTTTTGCTGAGGACGTCCGGGTCGTTGCTCGATCTGAAGGGGCTTGCTTCGTGTGCCTGCCGATCTTGGCTGTCAAGGTTGAGCAGCCGAGGAGGTGACAGGGAAATCTTCAAGGTCGGCTCAGGCGGCTCTGCATCGGAGATGGATGTGTCATCGTCGTGGCGGTCTCGTTCAAGCACGGCTCCGACGGTGGCGAGGAGTGCTAACGCGCACTCAATTTCCCAGTTCGACGGCACACCAACGTACACCGTGTGAACAAGGAAGCGGTCCAGCCATTGCGCTAGGATTGGTGTAGCGATGACATCGTGAAGCACCAGTTCGCCGACAAAGATGATCACATCGCGGGTGGTGAACATGTCCATATCGTGGCCCTGCTGTGCCAACTGCTTGCGCTCCTCCATCTGATCGATCCACTCGCTGCTCCCGGGACGAGGCGATGCGGAGACGTCGTTCTCCTCATCCTCGTCGTTGATAGCTCGCTTCCTTGAAGGCCTCTCCTCCGGAGGAAGAGCCAAGCTGCTGTCCGTGCCCGTGATGTCCAAGCCACGACGGAGGATGGCGTCTAGCTCGGCGTGGAGCACGTTGCGGAAGAGACCGCCGTGATCCAAATTCCACTGGTGGCGGCTGGGTCCGTTCATGATACGACAACACCAGTCGACGGTATCGTCCAAATCACGACCAAGATTGGACGAGACGAGAGCAATACTCGATGGTGTGCCGTAGGGTGCACGTTCATCTTCGAGGAGATGGAAAAAGCCGGTGACGACATGCTTGCTGCAGTGGGTTGTGATGGCTCGAAGTCTGGCCAAGCCAAGATCCGATTCGGGCTCCTCGACATAGCAGTACATTCTGCTGAGTGACGAAGCCAAGCTGCGGAGAAGCTCGTTGTAGATGGCGGGCTGACACTTGCGAACATCGAGGTACTTGCTGAGAACGTCGTCGATGCCGTCTTCCAGCTTGGTCATGTCAGCGTTGAGATCTTGGAGGAGAATGTCTGCGTCGAGCGTCGCGCTCTTGTCAGCACGCAGCGCTGCATAGTCTACGTCGGCTTCAAGCACCTGCTCTACGGATAGCTCGGGCTCAGGCGTAGGCGACCGGATGGTAATCTCAGGCAAGACTATCGCTGGCTTCCTCGGGCCGGCAAGCGGAGAGATGGAGGCGGAGGTGACGTGTCGCACTCCGGGTAGCATCGCTGTACGGCTTGCGACGCCGTTGCCCTTGCTTTGCAGCTTTGAGGTTTCTGCGACATTTCTGCGCCGCTTGGTCGCGGCTGCGTTCTCGACCTTACCATGATTGGAGCGCTTGGCCGCTGCTTGGTCGGCGCTCAGTGCCAGCGCTTTGACGGGGCGAGATTTGGACTTGACCATGGTTGGCATGGGCGGTCTCACGTTCAAAGAGGGTTCGGGCCTAGAGGAGCATCGCGGCGATCGAGCCGAAGCCTCCAAGGAGGTGTATAGGTGCTCTGTAGAGCCAAGGTCAAGTGACAGAGACTGTGTGGGAATCGTAGGAGTATAGAGTCGAGGACCGATGGGACCGAGCTGAGCCGTGCTGCGCAGCGGGGTGTGAAATTGAGTATTTTGCGATTTGGAGGAGTAGGGATTGGCACGTGTGGCGATGTAGGGCGAGGTGACCCTTTCGGGGCTGCTCGAGGCGAAGTGGAACGGATCCTTGTAGAAGGAAGGAGGTGGGCTGTGCAGCATGGTGGACGAGAGAACAGGTGATCAGCCCACGGAAGGCAAGACCGAAACGGGTTTCTGGCAGCAGACGCGGAGGGCAGAGGTGTGCGGAAGAGCAAATTCGCAGAAGCACATTGAGCTTGCCGAATGAAGCAGCTGCGGAACAAAGCAAAGAGGACACTGAGCTGGTCGGCTGATGAGGTAGACGGTTCAGCGCCTCGGTCAAATGGCTGAGCACGCGAGTGTTGGTGTGCGAGATGAAGTCGAGGTGGGCGAAAGCTTATCGACGGGCAAACCTGCAGAGAGAGAGGAGCAACCTTGACGTCGTGATGCAAGGTCGAGAACGGTCGGGATTTCCGAGAAAAGGAAGGAGATGACAGGTCGACGTCGATCGAGACACGGAAATGAGCGCCTTATATGGGCGAAAAGCAACAAGGTTAGGATCCACAGCTGAGATAGCCGTCAGGCAACGGAAGGCTCAATTTTGAGTCTAACTCGAGTTGAACCCACCGTGAGAGAACAGAGGCCAACTGCACGATCCCGCCGCGAGTGGCTACGCCGTGATGGTGACGCAGCTGAATGCAGCTTGAGTGGAGCGGACCGACACGGCAGCACTCTCTGTTTGTCTGAATGAACGGGCCGCGGGAAAGGCCGCTTTGGTGATTCTGCTTTCGAGACCAGGTGAGTGATGGTAAGGAAAACAGATGCACAATCGTGCTCGGACCGCATAGAGGCGCCTCGTTGCGTCTGCGACCCGCATGGCCATTGAGAAGGAGATGAAAGCTTTCATTCCGGCCACAGAAAGGTGCCTGGGCCTATATGCAGTTTGACCTCAGATATTCACGAGCTTGGACCTCTTCTCGGCGCGTCACACTCCAGGCCGTGACCGTCTCGGATGCCTTCCGATGACACGTGATGCAGCTTAGAGCGCAATCGCACTGCATCATTCATTGATCAGCCGATATTGCATTCGAGCAGTCAAAAGGGGTTGAAGAGGTGTCCCTTGCGATCACTGCCCTTGATGTGTCAACATGAATCCGGCACTTCCGTAGCCAGGAGCGTCCTCGAAACAGCGCAAGGCCACTTTTAACAAAATTGTTAGTCGAGTTTCCGCAACATTTTGCGAAAAAAATAGCCTTCTGCAAAAAGGACGCGCGGGACGCGTGCCCTCCTGGTTGGGCGAAAACATCTCAAGATCAACACGCAGGCGACTCTCCAAAATGCGTTTTGCTGCGCTTCCTCGAGAACAACACTTTCTGGCGCCAGCGAGGGAAACACCTTGGACTACGTTCTCAAGATCGAGCTTTTGTTCTCCCGTCATCTTGACATTCCACTCATCCTCATCCGACCTCTCACTTCCCATCCATTCAGAACACTGCAGCTAGACGACAACTCAAGATGACATCGTTCACGCCCAACCCCAACTTTGACAAGGAGAACTCGAACCCCAAGGACTGGGCCTACCACCTTGGATGCCTGCCTCAGAAGCACCACATCGTCTTCACAAAGGAAGACTTCGTCCTTTTCCTCAAGCAGCACAATGTTCATGTCGGACCCAACTTTACCGAACTCTCCAAGCTGCCCAAGTACGCTACCATCGGAAAGCTCACCGTCTCGGACAACGCGGCTCCCTCTGCTGACTCAGTAGCTGCCTCAACGTCGGCACCTCCGCAGGCGCCGCAGTCTCAGCAGCGCTTCGAGCAGATTGAAGAGCAATCGAATGACAAGAACGTCGTCTACACCAGCTCGGGCGAGGTGTTCCGTCCCAGTCGCAAAGTTCGCCAGCTTCCCGGTGGTGGATCTGCACAGGTCACCGCTCTCTTTGGCAGTGAGGCCGACCAGGAAGAGGAAGCACCTGCTCCCGTTCGCCGCGCCGCAGCTCCCGTGCCTGCTGCGCCTGCACCCGTAGACGACGGTTTCGAGCCCCTTGGCGCTGCCCCAGCAAGGCGCACCGCGAGCGGCAACATTGCCAAGTCGCAGGAATCCGCCTTTTACAACGACGTCAGTTCGGACAAGGCAGGCGTCTACGAGGGCGTTCGCAACGACGCTGTGATGAACAACGGCTTCCGACCCACCCGCCGAGTCCGAGTGCCTGGTGGCACTGGCGGTCTCTCGAGCATTGCATTCGACTAGGTTCTGCAAAGGACGAACAAAGACATGTATCATATACCCTTCCGCCATCAACGACCTTGTATCGTCAACGCCTTCGACGGCTTACATGGACTGACAGGCTTGGCGTGAGCAGGTCTGGCTCATCAGTCGACGACAACACATGAAATGACTCTCGAAGCCCCATGAGGAAGCCGACCGTCGCCTTTCGCGCGAGAGCCAACTTCAAATTGTTAGGTTGCGGAACTTCGGAAATCTTGGGCGGAGTGGCGCATCGAAAAGTGCGGGAAGGGGAATGATTTGACAGGCACGGTTCGACATGATCCGTATGCAAGTTGCCGTGTGACCCTCGCTTCTACGTCAACTCAGCTGCATGGCATGGTACCCCGCAATCCGATTGAGCTTGTCATACACGCCTGTCATCGACTGACACACCAGGCGCAAGGAGCCCGTCGCTGTAACTGACGACGTCCGCGGCGTTCGTCGCACAGACACTTCGGTCGTGGCAGCCAGATCGCATTGGCCATCTGCCTTCGTAGCTGCAATGTGGGGTTAGACCAACCCCCACATACAGGATGGCGTAAAAGGGGCTTATGTCCGGCACAACGGGGCTCACTCGGCTGCGGCAAGCCTCCCACAATGAAGTGTGGATCTTCGTGGTCATGAAGACGGCTACTGTAGCCACCTTACATCCCAGCAGACCCTTGAAATTTGTTTCTCGTATCGTGGCGTCTCCGCCTCGCTTGGAGCAGATCAAATCTTCTCACGAAACCTTGTCTGCGACGCAAGCGAGGCTGGGGCTCACCTGCACACATCGAGAAGCCGCGGCCTTGGGTCTGACTGCCGCGCCGCCACATGGCGGCCAGACCACACGTCCGGCAATGGTGGCCTGTTTGACGTTGGCCTCCTCCGCTTAGCTCGACCACCCCTAGCCGGTCACACACGGCTGTATAACCGTGGCCACTTGCTTCCCCTCGCAACATCGCGCTTTGTCCTCCTTCCATTCATATATAAAGGATCGGCTTCTTCATCGACGCACTCGCTCCCACACACACTGCCGAGCCCACTACCATTGCTTTTCTCACAACGCTTTGTCCTTCAGGGGCTCAATCAGTCCGTTGACTTCACTTTTTGTATCAGCCCACGCCATCCGGCTGCGGTCCTCGTCGAATTGCGCGACATCTTCCGACTGGTGCTGCTCAACTTAAAGCGCTCCAAAGGAGGCTCGACTGTCTTTCCTCCTCGCCTGCACCTCAGCTAGAACCGGTTTCGGACACCATCTAGCTCAGATCGACGACACTATGAAGCTTGCTACGTCAGCAGTCGGTGGTCTCTTTGGCGCCGTCGCTATCGGCAGCCACTTTGTCGGCGCTGTCCCTTTCCTCGCCGGTCGCGACAAAGCACCCAGCGGTGGCGATGCCTTGGCCAAGCAGGCAGAGCTCGGCCCCATCCATATTCTCTATCAGAACGACCTCAGCAACAATGCTTCGACAGGCGCTCTTCTGCTTCCCAACTCGGTCGCCTCCGACAACGCCGCCCAGATCTGCGAGCGCATCGGCGAGAAGCTCTTCCCTCTCGATGCGTCTCTGCAGCAGGGCATCGGCTCTGATCTCGTCGACCAGTTCAACTATCTCCGCTATGCTGGCACCGTCGGCTGGTCGGACTCGTACTGGGTCGAGGAGGGTGCGAACCAGACCGCTGCTTACAAAGTAAGCCGCGGTACTGTTCGAGCCACCGGTCAGGGCGAGAAGCTCGGCGTCCTTTGCACGCACACTGCTCTTCCCACGGTCGTACCTCGTGCGAACCCCTACGCCAACGCAAATGTCACCACGTCTGGCAACGACACTCGCATCACCGTTCAAGCAGGCGACTACACCCTCACCGGCTACAGAGACCGACGATCGTTCCGCTTCCTCGGCGTTCCCTTTGGCGATGCTCCTGTCGGCTCGAAGCGATTCATGCACTCCACGCCTTACACCGGAAACAAGGTGCTCGACGCCACCGCCTACCGCAACTCCTGCCTTCAGTCCACCACGCCCGTCGGCCCCATGCCCGTTGGCGAAGATTGCCTCAACCTCAACATCTACACGCCCGCCTTGGGTTCGTATGACAAGAAAGCACTCAAGCCTGTGCTGTTCGCCATCTACGGCGGCGCATTTACCAGCGGTCGCAACTCACTTCACTCGTACGACGGTGGCAATCTTGCATCGCGCTCGGACGTGGTCGTTGTCACTACAAACTATCGCCTCGGAGCCCTGGGTTTCCTCGCCTCAGGAAAGGATCTCCCCGGCAACGCGGGCATCAGCGATCAGATCTTGGCGCTGAAATGGGTCAAGGAACACATTGCAGCTTTCGGCGGTGACCCCGACCGCATCACGCTGGGCGGCGAGTCGGCGGGCGCGGAGAGCATCGCGGCGCTGATTGCCAGTTCCGAGGCAAAGGGTCTGTTCCACGGCGCATTCATGCTGTCTAACCCGTGGGTCCCTTGGATCAACCGCTCGGTGCAGACCAAATCCATCACTCCCTCGGTCGCCACGAGCCTCAATTGCAGCACCAGTGGTCCCGCCATGGTCGAGTGTCTTCAGAAGGTCGAGAACCCGTCACTCTTTGTGCAGGGCCCCGCTTTCGTCAACGCCACCAACAACATCACCGTTGCGCTCTCGCAGGTCTCAGGCTCCAGCTTGTTCTCGGCCTCGATCCAGCCCTTCTTGCCGACGCCCGACGGTCTGATTGATGACCAGATCTTTTACCTGGCCGGCAACGGAACGATTCCCAACAACGTTCCCATTATGCTTGGCACGCTTTCTGGGGAAGGTACGCTCTTCGTCTACTCGCTGCTCAACGAGACGATTCCCAACTCGCAGGCTGCACTTCAACAGACGCTGGGCAGCCTGTACAAGCCCGACTTCATCACGAAGGTCGAGCAGTCGGGCTTCTTCGACCTCGATCCGGCGAACAACGACTCGGTTCGCGAGACAGTTTCGAACGCGTTCACGTACAACTTCTTCACGTGTCCCACGCAGCGCATTGTCAACATGGCGCAGAAGACGCGCCAGTTCCCGCAGGTCTACCTGTACGAATCCGACTCTGGCTACCCAGACACGGTCGGGTACCCGCCCAAGTGCGCACCGGAGGGCACCGGCGTCGAGGTGTGCCACTCCGACGACATCAAGTCGGTCTTTGGCACGCTGAACTATGAGGGAATTGAGGTCAGCCAGCAGTACCTCGACTTTGTCGCGTACAACGTCGATGCGTTCAGCGCCTTTGTCAGGGCCGGAACGCCCAACCCGAGCGAAAAGTACTTGAAGGCAAGGGGAAGGAGCTACACGTACACGCAAAAGGTGCAGCAGGACAACAAGTGGCAGGCCTTCGAAAAGCCGCTGTTGGAAGCGGAGGATAACAGGACTCAGTACCTTTCCGCTCCCAATGGGATCACGCATGGAGGTGTTCCGCATAGGAAGGTGTGCGATTTCTTCTACGATAACGGCAAGTTGACCTATCAGCTCCTCGACAACTCTTTCTAACGAAAAGAGGATCAGGAGGTCGAACGGAGCGGTCGAGATCAACGAGTCGTGCACGACGAGACTTTACTAGATGCACAACGCCAACGAAATGAAACTGCCTTTCTCCCAAACCTGTTCTAAATCTTGCACAATTGGTCTGAGAAAACGCGATTCGAGATTGCGACAAAGAAAGGAGCGACTGAAATAACAAAGACAAAGACAGCGAGGATGCTCCAGTCGAGATCAACTCGACGAGGCGCAATGCAAAGGAATAAAACCGCGTCTAGGCGGTGGGTTGGGCGGCGGCGGCGCTCGAAGTCTTGTGGTGCTTGTGAGCGGGCTTCTTGTGCTCCTTCTTGGTGGGCTTGGCGTGGTGCTTCTCGCCCTTCTTGTGCGCGTGGGCGGCCGACTGCTTCTCGCCATTCTTGTGGTGGTTGACGGTGGAGCCGTGGTTAGACTTTTCGCCTTTCTTGTGCTTGTGCTCGGCCGAGTGCTTCTCGCCGTTCTTGTGGTGGTTGACGGTGGAACCGTGGTTGGTCTTGGGCTCAGCACGCTTGGAGACGGTCTCGGGTGTCTCGGTGTCGTCCTCGGGCTTCTGCGCCTCGTCAGAGTGATGCTTCTTGTGCTCGGCCGAGTGCTTCTCGCCTTCCTTGTGGTGACCCTTCTCGCCCTTCTTGTGCGCGTGTGCGGCCGATTGCTTCTCACCGTTCTTGTGGTGGTTCACCTCCTGACCGTGGTTGGTCTTCTCGCCAGACTTGTGCTTGTGCTCGGCGGAGTGCTTCTCACCGTCCTTGTGGTGGTTGACTTCCTGACCGTGGTTGGTCTTGGCCTCCTTGGGCTCGGCACGCTTGGTGACGGGCTTCGCGGTCTCGTGCGAGTGGCCCTTCTTGTGCTTGTGCTCGGTGTGCTTCTCGCCCTTCTTGTGCTCGTGCTCGGTGTGCTTCTCACCCTTCTTGTGCTCCTCGGCGGAGTGCTTCTTGCCGTGCTTGTGGTGCTTGACTTCCTTGGGCTCGGCACGCTTGGTCATGGGCTCCGTGGCCTCGTGGGAGTGGCCCTCCTTGTGCTTGTGCTCGGTCGAGTGCTTCTCGCCGCTCTTGTGGTGGTTGACCTCCTGACCGTGGTTGGTCTTGGTGCCCTTGTGGTGGCCGTTCTTCTTATCCTTGTTCTTGGGGCTCGCATCGCGCTTGTCGAGCTGGACACCCTTGACGAGCTCAACGAGCTTGTCGGCAATGGCGTTGTCGCCGTAGAGCTTGCGCACCTGCGACTCGCCGAACTGCTCCTCGACCTGCTGGTGGAGCGCGGCGAGGCGAGGCAGCTGGCTGTGGAACACGGCGTCGGCAGGGTTGGCGGACTCAAGCTGGTTGATGAGCGTCAGCATCTGGGGCACTTGGCCCTCGTCAGCACCGGCAGCGACGGCATCAGCAGAGACAAAGGCGGCCGAGACCAGCACGGCCGAGAGGAGAGCGAAGAACTTCATTGTTGGTAAGAGAATGTGGGTTGCTGTAGAAGCTGTGTTGGGTGGAAAGAGTGTGGAAGGTGGAGAAGTAGGTGTCTTGAGGAGGGTTGGCTTGGTTGGAGGTCTTTGACGAGCGTCAGTGCGGGCAGAGCTGGATTATATAGGATGAACAACTTCGGTGTACGAAGGTTCTGCCTCATAACAACAGGCTTGTGAGAGGCGGACCCCAGAGGTGTCAGCTGAGGTCCGAGACAGAGGCTTGAGCGGTTCCTTCCACAGGTGCATGACCACCAAGCGCTGGCGAAGGGGATCAACAGCCTGCCCGGTGTCCAACTCCGCTCGCGTGGGTTCAGGCTGAGTTTGAGCGTCTGCGCGTTGCTGATCAACAAGCCGACGGTTCGCGCATTTGAAATTGCCATTTTGAGCGCCATATTCAAGTTCGCCAGGCACAGTGTTGGTTTGAAATGGTGTTGGTTGTCAAGCTGCAGAGCGCCGATCTGCTGTCAAGCCACTTGTTGCCGGCTTCGCTTGCTACCGTCAACATCGACGAGGCAGCCCAAGATGAATCTTGACAAGATGTCGGACATGCAATGCATGCAATGATCGCCTCATTGCGCCAAGTTTGATGGAAAACGCACCTGGCTGCGTCGACTGGCCTTGCCACCAACAGTGAGGGCCCAAGGCTTCACAGTACGATCTCTTGCAGGATCGCCACCGTGCAGGTGGGCGTCGATTGCTTTCACAGACGGCCCTTGCAGCCTGACGCCCATCGTCAAGCTAGGGGCTTGATCCTCGACTCAGATCATAAGCTTGACAATAGGTAGAAAGCGGCTCGGGCGCTAATAGGCTGGGAGATTCGAAGCGGAGGAGTAGCGCAGCCGTCTGAGTCCAAGTCGACCGCTACGGACGTTCTGGTCGAACGTTCCAGAATGGCATAAGGCGAATGACCACATTCATGCTCGGCCAGCATTGATGCTAGGGTAAGCACGTTCTGCGACGAAGGGGAGGTTCTCGAAGCTCGTGATCTCGCCGGACATTCAAGTTGGTCTCAGGGCGGGACGCGCTAGAAGGGGTGACAATGCAACTTGGCCGAAGCAGATTCTGAAAGGAGCTCGATGCCTCGAGCACAGCTTTCGTTCTCTCTGCCCTTGCTGGCTACGCTCAAATGGCGCCGTTCAGTACAGCGCTGACCTCTTCATTATCCAGCGCTTCTTGCGGAGTGCGGACGCGACATGAAACCACGGACAAGCGACGTCAAATTGCCAGGTGTGAGGCAATGTCGCCGAAGCGGAAGCGGACACGGCTCGGCATCATCAGCAGAGGGGCATGAAAGAACAATGACGGGATGTCCCCGCGCTCGGCTGGCCAGACCGCCGGCATCAGCCAATCATCCGTTGCTTTGGACTGCCTGATTGGGCGTCGTTGTTTATGCGGCTCGGGCATCGATGCTCGTCGCAATCCAAGCCCGCTCTCGCGCGATTCGACAAGAGCCTTGACTCTTCGGAATAGGCACTGTTAGATATCGACCCTAACACGTCCCAGAAATGGCTATGCCCCTCAGCTCCGTTTGGCCGGCCCGCCGAAATCTCCACACGGGGCACAGCCAACACGCTGTTCGAGAAGCGTGCGCGGACCTCAAAGCTGAAACAGCACCGCAGATGCAGACGCTGTCAAGACCCTGGCTCAGACTTCCCTTTCTTCTTCCAATCGAGCTCACCTCACCATCTGATACCCTTTGTTTGCCGTCTCTCGCACACTTCCTATCTTCGACGCTGCACCAACCTCACGCTCTACTCGGCTGGGTAGAGCTTCCTCCGTTGCGACTCCTTCCATTCCACACTCCGGAAACCGCACCAGCGATCGCACCGCGGAACGGCAACTCGCAGCCTCTCACATCCTTGATCCCCACCAGCAGTCGCATCACCGCCCACCATGGCTGACTCGGGCAAAGATGCCAAGTTCTTCCAGCGCGGCAAAGTCGACGAGCTGCGCCTCGAACTCAATGCCGACAAGAAGGACAAGGGCTGGGTACGCAAGAAGGCAGTCCTCAAAAAGATCATCGCTAACGCTACCATGGGCAATGACATGTCCGCCCTCTTCACAGACGTCGTCCAGTGCATGAACATTCAGGTCCTCGAAATCAAGAAGATGGTCTACCTTTACCTCATCAACTACGCACGCGCAAAGCCAGACCTCGTCCCCAACGCCATCCCCGGCTTCCTCTCGGATTGCAACGACCGAAACCCGCTCATTCGCGCGCTGGCGATTCGCACCATGTCCTACATCTACGTTCCGGCCGTCCTAGCAGCACTGATCGACCCCCTGAGGCAATCACTGAAAGACGCTGATCCATATGTCCGCAAAACGGCTGCCATCTGCGTCGCCAAGCTCTACATGCACGACAAGCGCCTCATCGAGAAGCATCAGTTTATCGGCATGCTCAGAGATCTTCTGGCCGACGCCAACCCCACCGTGGTCGCAAACGCCGTAGCCTCCCTCGTCGAGATTTCCGAACGATCCGACAACATCCAGCTCAAACTCAATCTCACCATCGCTTCCAAGCTCGTCTCTGCGCTCGCAGAATGCTCCGAATGGGGTCAGACCTACATCCTCGAAGCGCTCATGTTCTTTGTCCCCTCCGACTTTGCCGACGCCGAGATCCTAGCAGAGCGCATCGCCGTCCGTCTGCAGCACGCCAACTCGGCGGTCGTCCTCACCTCGACCAAGGTTATCCTGTACCTGATGAACTACATCGCCAGCGCCGAGTTCAAAGAGTCCCTCTGTCGCAAGCTCTCCCCGCCACTCGTCACGCTGCTCTCGTCAGGCCCAGAAGTGCAGTACGTTGCGTTGCGAAACATCCTCCTCGTCATCCAACGCAGACCGCTGGTGCTGCAGAATGAAGTCAAAGTCTTCTTTTGCAAGTACAACGACCCCATCTACGTCAAGATGGCCAAGCTCGAGATCATCTACCGTCTCGCCAACGAGCGCAACGTCGAGCAAGTCCTTGCCGAGCTGCGCGAGTACGCCTCCGAGGTGGACGTTGACTTTGCCCGTAAGGCCGTCCGCAGCATCGGCCGGCTAGCGATCAAGATCGAATCTTCGGCGGACAAGTGCATCCAAGCCCTGCTCTCGCTCATCCAGACCAAAGTCAACTACGTCATCCAGGAGTCGATCGTGGTGATTAAGGACATCTTCCGCAAATACCCCAATCGGTACGAGAGCATCATCTCGACGCTCTGCGAGAACCTGGACAGCTTGGACGAGAGCGAGGCCAAGGCCGCCATGATCTGGATCATCGGTCAGTACGCAGATCGGATTGAGAACTCGGACGAGCTGCTGGAGGATTTCCTGTACACGTTCCTCGAGGAGCCGGTGGAGGTGCAGCTTGCGCTGCTTACAGCGACGGTGAAGCTGTTCCTCAAGAGGCCAACAGCGGGTGGCGAGCTCGTGCCGAAAGTGCTCAAATGGGCGACGGAAGAGGTGGAGAACCCGGATTTGCGAGATCGAGGCTTCATGTACTGGCGACTCCTATCGACAGACCCGGAGGCGGCGAGGGACGTGGTGCTGGGCGGCAAACCAGCGATATCAACGGAGACAGATCGGATGGACCGACAACTCCTAGATCAACTCCTGCTGCACGGTGCCAGCCTGGCAAGCATCTTTCACCGCCAACCACAGACGTTTATTCGGAATGCGAAGGCGAGGTACGTCCCGGACTCACCGGCGTTGGACGAAAGCGCGAGGCGGTACGCTTCCGCACATCTCTACAGCAAGCCGCTGGTGAGAGGGCCAGTGCTCAACACCAGCACGGACGAGAACGAGGAGAGAAACGGAAAGCTGCCGCAGGACGACGAAGAGGCGGAGTCGTCAAACTTGCCGGCGCGCGATGTCAAGGGGGCGGTGGTCAAGGAGAAGAATTGGTTGGAAGACCCGGAGGATGCCGAACAGGATGTGGACGAGTCGGAAGGTTTCGCCAGCAATGGGAGGACCAGGGAGGATGCGGATGGTTCATGGGCTCAGTTGTAGACATGCAAGCCAATTCATTGCATGGAACCCAACGACTTTTTCTGAGACTGTGTGATGCCCGTGAGGCAAAGCGGGTGCTGGTGTCACTGGCGTCTGCCTGGCCGTTCCAGGTGTGTCTGCTAACTCGTTTTGGCGGGGTCAGCTACAGCGGTCAAGCGTGTCCGCGAATCCGGTCTGGTCTCGCTTGCTGGGCCACTGAAACCGCCAATTCAGGCCCTGCTGGAACGACTTTGCAGAGTCCTCCTTTCACTGTCTGGACGGCAGATGGCGGATCGGCGAGGGAACATGGCGTGGCAAGGAACATCGACTTCACCGACCCGCCCCTCGCATCCTTCGGGATGATCAGCATCTACACTTGCTCCATCCATATGGCACACGAACCGTCCGTGATTGTCCAAATGGCAGAGGACCGCGCAAGTGTTGTTGCAGCTGAAGCAAAAGGGCACCGGGCGTTCGCCCGTCTTCAGGTACAACACTGCTCTCTGGCGTGTACACAGCGCGTACGCCGAGAACGAGGTCTCTATCGCGATGCCTCAGCCCATGGTCGAGGTCAATCCCCGCCACGACGGCTGGGTTCATTGAACCAAGACGTCAAACAAGAACGTCCTAGCACGCAGAAAGATCGAGTGGGACCCCGCGAAGGCGGTCGTCGCTGTAAGAACGCGAATCAGAAGCCTTTCTTCACGGGTGCACAGTAGCTTCGGTCGTCGTTCCTCCTTGAGTGACGCTACGGAGCTCCATACCGTCTTTAGCAGCAGAAAGTATGACGAGCAAGAGATGGTCAGGAGTGAAGAACGCGTCCACACCGAAGCTGTGGGTGCGATACAGCTGTCCGTCGTGCTTCTTTGTGTGGCACGAGATGGGGTGCTGCCAAACTTGCGCACGGGTCTGCCGGTTGATGGTCATCACGAAGTCTGAGGTCTGGACTTCAGCAACGTTCTTCCGGCCCTTGCGCGTCAGCACCTGGTGGTCGCAGGTCAGACAGTCGCTGTCGACGGGGCTGTGGGTGTTGATGACCGGTCCCTTGACGAGAGGCTTGCTGTGCAGATGCGCTGATGCGTAGTGGATGATAGGCCAGTCGGCAAAGGAAGGGCAGTCAAGGGGGACCGTGGCGATCTCTTCCGCCTTGGCCACCATACCGTGGGCGACACCTTCTGCACTCCACGTCGAACATGGTACGCCAAGGGCTCGCGACCGCGACCCAATATGACTGGCGAAGATGCCGCCAACCTCTCCGTGTCGATGAACTGCATTGATCGGTCTTCAACTGTGCACGCCACCTGGAGGTCCCCGTTGCTGGGAAGAGTCTCGCCTTTCCTTACGCGTGGCCGGCCTGCTCTTGCATGTCAACAACTTTCTCGACGATGAGCAGCATCGCAATTGGGGACGCTTTGTGGGCTTCGTGAGGGGTGACGGTAGCGTGACGAGTGACACAGAGACAGCGGTGAGCGGAGCTGTCGTTAGGTTCTCGCAGTCTATTCGAAAGCCGCAGGTGTTTGCCTGCCTCAATGGCCTGCTCGACCGACTTCCCGTGGCGCTGTCCTGGACTCGATACAAGGAGACAGCCGGGACGACAAACAAAGATTGCATCCCACGTCACTCGCGCAGGTCAGACGGATCAAGACGTGGTACGTCGCAACCATTGCCGCCGTGACAGACAACGACAGTTTGTCGAGCAATTCACACTGTGACGAACGGGTATAATCCTGCATTGACGACCTTTCGTGTCGCTCAGCCGCAACCTTTGAGCGATCAATCTAGGCGTTGCAGCCTGCCTCTGTCTCTCCCCAGTCTTCCAGCGAGATCAACATGATCTCCAAACGTCTTACGCTGCTGATCCGCGAGGAACACTCCTTTGCCGTCGCTGTGACCTTTTGAGCGCGCGTCGAGCAGCTTCTGCCTCAACGCCGCTTCTCTCTTCTCCTGCTCCGCCTCCTCCGCATTGATCTTGGACACGTACGAGCTCCTCTGTTCCTCCATTGACCTGGCGTTTTGCTCCATCTCCCTGAGCTTCTGCTGGCGCATCTCTTCCTTGCGCTGCTCGTCCTGTTTCTGTGCGGCGCGTGAAGGTGGACTGCGGCTGCGGGAAGACCTCGAACGGTATGAGTCCTCGTCGCGGAAGGCCCCTTCGCGATACGAGCGAGACCTGCGGTGGTGCTCGCGATCATCGGTGTCATGGCGCCTTGAGAAACGGGGCTCTTCGTCTCGATGGCGTCGGCGTGAGCTTTCTCCGTCACGATGATTCGAGGCACGATCTCTACTGTTCCTGTCCTCCTGATGTCGATGCGAACGGCTTTCGTGATGGGAGCTGCTGTGACTCGAGCCGGGCCTGCGGCGTCGATCCTCGTCGTCATGCCGGCTGCGCCTGTCCCTTTCCTCGTGCCTGCGTCGCTTCTCCTCCTTCCTCCGGCGTCTTTCTTCCTTGCTTTCCGAGTTGACGTCGATGCCGGCCTGCATTTTGAGCTGCCGCAGTCTCGCCGGATCCCGCAGCAATGCCTCGTATGCTTCTTGCTCCTGTTGCTTGATGGCCAGCATTGGATCCTCTCGTACCTTGGCAGCAAGATCGCGTGCGGAGTTGGCGCTTTGAAGCGAGATGAGGCTCTTCTGGCTGCTTTTTGAGACTTCCTTGTTCTCCTCTCCTTGTAGCAGCTTGTCGACACGCTTCTTTCCGAGCAGGTAATCCTCCATCTCCGCTGCCGAGTTGGACCCTGTGGTGGCTGGTGTAGCATACATCCAATCGACCTTGTCCACACGCTTCTTGCCGCCGGCTTCCTCTTGCAGCCGTTGAAGCTCTTGCATCTCTCGCTCTTGCTCTCGTTCGCGGCGGAGTTCTTCGAGCTTCTTGCGCTCCTCGATTGCCTCCTTTTCGCGCTTCCACACCCTCTCCTGGTTGACCTGCAGGAGAGGATGCCACGACTTTTTCATGTTGAGATCGCCGCCGCCCATCTTAAAGCGTCGAGAGCCCCTTTGCCGGTGCGAGCCAGTGATTGAGGCCTTCCTAGGGTCAGCTCAGTTGCCCAACTTAGCAAGGTGGAAAGTGGTGGAGTTGTTGGTGAAGCGGAGGAAGTCGTAATGCATGGCTGAGCTGCAGGAGGCGTAGCCAAATTTCATAGCCGGGACCCGTGATTTTTGGGCGGCTCACTCGCACGATAAGAAAAACTGCTGCGCTTTACATATCCGATCCGAAGACCAGCAGAGGAGCGCGCGTTTTGAGGGAGAGAGACTGAGCTGCACAAGAGCAGTCAGAGAGAACAACTCGTCGTCGAACGGTCTACACTTCCTCCTCTCTACCTTCATCCGCACTTTCTTTCAACCTTCCGCACCTGTTGCTCTCGCAACGGAGCCTCTGATCTGCTCTCAAATCCAGCTTCTGCCACCTTCCAGCAGTTGCCGGTCATCTTCGACTGCCCTTGATCACGCTCATTCTTCACCTTCTTCCCGCAACCGGCTCTGATCTTCGACAAACACGCATTAGCTTAGGTGGGCGAAAGGGGTCATTCGCCGCTTACAGCGGGCATCTCAGCAATCAGCTGCCGTCTCCGCGCCTGTCGAACAGCTGCGTCCCCACGACACTTCTTCCAATCAATTCCGCATCGACCTTCTCAATTGACGCCATCGACAAGATCGGTGTGAATCAGTCGCAGTCATGGCTGACTCCGTAGCATACGACAAGTACATGAAGGATACCCTCGATGAGCCTGCCATCGACATCAATGACCTGGATGCTGCCAGCTACAACAATGGTGGCTACAGTGCCGGCAAAGGCATGGATTACGAAGGTGATGATGATTTTGCGGAAGAGATCTCACAGGAGGACTGCTGGGACGTGATCCGCGCCTTCTTCGAAGAGAAGGGTCTTGTTCGCCACCAACTCGACAGTTTCAACGAGTTCATGTCCAACACCATCCAGGAGCTCGTCGAGGAGGTGCGCAGCCTAACTCTCGAGCAGAGCGATCAGCACTCTGGCCACGCAGAAGACAAGACTCGTCGATACGAGATCGAGTTCGGACAGATCTACCTCAACAAGCCTACCCAGACCGAGTCCGATGGTAGTTCCGCTCAGCTCTTCCCGCAGGAGGCTCGTTTCCGCAATCTCACCTACTCGGCTTCCTTGTTCGTTGATGTGACGCAAAAGGTGCTCGTTCAGAGCGAAGATGAGGTCGACCTCAACGGCGATCCCGCATGGGTTCCCGAGTATGGCAAGACCGATGTCGAAGAACAGCAGATCTTCATTGGCAAGGTCCCTATCATGCTCAAGTCCGACTTCTGTTGGCTCAAGGGTCTCGACGAAGAGATGTCGTACTCGCTCAACGAGTGTCCCTACGATGCTGGTGGATACTTTGTCATCAACGGTTCCGAAAAGGTGCTCATCGCCCAAGAGCGGATGGCCGCCAACCACGTCTATGTCTTCTCCAAAGCGCCCCCAGCACCCGTCACCTTCCTCGCCGAGATCCGCAGCGCCGTCGAAAAGGGCGGAAAGACCATCTCCACCATGCAGGTCAAGCTATTCTCGCGCAACAAGGAAAAGACGGCCAACAACACCATCCGCGCTACCCTTCCCTACATCCGCAACGACATTCCCATCGTCATCGTCTTCCGTGCCCTCGGCATTGTTCCTGACCGTGAGGTGCTCCAGCACATCTGCTACGACTTCAACGACACACCTATGCTCGAGATGCTCAAGCCATGCATTGAAGAGGCTTTCGTCATTCAGGACCGGGATGTTGCGCTCGACTTCATCGGCCGTCGTGGTACCACTACGGGTCTCACGCGCGCCAAGCGTACGGTCTATGCGCAGGAAATCCTTCAAAAGGAGATGCTGCCCCACATTTCCACGTCCGAAGGCTCCAATACCAAGAAGGCGTACTTCTTCGGTTACATGATCCACCGCCTGCTGCTCGCTGCGCTTGACCGTCGCGAGATCGACGACCGTGACCACTTCGGCAAGAAGCGCATTGATCTCGGTGGTCCTCTTATGGCCAACCTCTTCCGCATGCTCTTCCGCAAGGTCACTCGCGACGTCTACCGTCACCTGCAAAAGTGTGTCGAGGAGCGCCGCGAGTTCCACATCCAGGCTGCCGTCAAGTCGAGCACCATCACCAACGGTCTCAAGTATTCGCTCGCCACGGGTAACTGGGGTGATCAGAAGAAGGCTATGCAGGCCAAGGCGGGTGTATCGCAGGTGCTCAACCGTTTCGCCTTTGCCTCCACTCTCTCGCATCTGCGCCGCACCAACACGCCGATTGGTCGTGACGGTAAGATCGCCAAGCCTCGTCAGCTGCACAACACGCATTGGGGCATGGTCTGCCCTGCCGAGACGCCCGAAGGACAGGCGTGTGGCTTGGTCAAGAATCTGAGTCTCATGGCCACTGTCACCGTCGGCACACCCTCGGCGCCCATCGTCGAGTTCTTGGAAGAGTTTGGTCTCGACAGTCTGGTTGATATGCAACTCGCCCACGCCAAGGCTACCAAGATCTTCGTCAATGGTGTTTGGATGGGCACGCACGATGATCCTGGTCAGCTCGTTGACACGCTGCGCGACCTGCGACGAAAGGACGACATCTCGCACGAAGTTTCCGTAGTCCGAGATATCCGCGAGCGAGAGCTGCGCATCTATACGGACGCCTCTCGTGTTCTCCGACCTCTGTTCATCGTCAACCCAGATGACATGTCGTTGCTTATCAAGAAGCGACATGTGCAGATGATTGGCCAGCCCATCCCCGAGACTGGCGAAGATTACCGCTGGACAAACCTCGTGCAAGAAGGCGTCATCGAATATCTCGACGCCGAAGAGGAAGAGACTGTTCTCATCAGCATGTCGACGACCGATCTCGAGCAATCTCGCGAGTACAAAGCACGCGGTGGACAGATCAACCTGCAGTCCGCGGATCCATCGGCACGTCTGAAGTCCGTACTGACTATCGCGCCGGACACGTGGACGCATTGCGAAATCCACCCGGCGATGGTCTTGGGCATCTGCGCGAGCATCGTGCCCTTCCCGGACCACAACCAATCGCCCCGAAATGTGTACCAGAGCGCCATGGGTAAACAGGCGATCGGCATTCCTATTTCGAACATCCTCAACCGAGCCGACTCGATGAACCACTTCTTGTGCTACCCTCAGAAGCCTCTGGGCACCACCCGGTCCATGGAGCACCTCAAGTTCAGAGAACTTCCTGCTGGATGCAACGCAATCGTCGCGATCATGACTTATTCCGGATTCAACCAGGAAGACAGTGTCATCGTCAATCAGTCGTCGATCGACCGCGGATTGTTCCGCAGTTTGTACTACAGGGGGTATCAGGCTGAGGAGAAAAAGGTTAGTCGATGGTGACGAAAGCTCTCCCCGTGGTCGCGATCAAATCTTACTAACAAGTTTCTGAATTGGATTTAACAGGTCGGAGTAATGCAGCTGGAGGAGTTCGAAAAACCCTCTCGCGATACGACCATCAGGATGAAGCACGGGACATACGACAAGATCGATGAAGATGGCCTGCCGGCACCTGGCACGCGTGTTTCGGGCGACGACGTGATCATCGGCAAGACCGCTCCCCTCCCGCCCGATTCCGAAGAGCTGGGCATGCGTTCGAAACTTCATACGAAGAAGGACGCCTCCATCTCGCTCAAGTCCACCGAGAATGGTATCATCGACCAGGTTCTCGTGACGACTAATGCAAATGGCAACAAGTTCGTCAAGGTGCGAGTGCGCAACACTCGTGTGCCGCAGACCGGTGACAAGTTTGCTTCTCGACACGGTCAGAAGGGAACAGTAGGCATCATGTATCGACACGAGGACATGCCGTTTACGGCGGACGGTATCGTTCCAGAAATCCTGGTGAACCCACACGCCATTCCGTCGCGAATGACCATCGGTCACTTGGTCGAGTGTCTGCTGTCCAAGGTGGCGGCGTTGTCGGGTCAAGAAGGCGATGCGACGCCATTCACAGAGCTTACGGTGGAGGCGGTGTCCTCGATCTTGCGCGGTCTCGGATACCAGTCGCGTGGCCTCGAAGTCATGTACCATGGACATACGGGACGCAAACTGCAAGCGCAAGTCTACCTCGGACCGACCTACTACCAGCGTCTCAAGCACATGGTGGACGACAAAATCCATTCTCGTGCTCGAGGACCGGTCCAGATCCTCACCCGACAGCCGGTGGAAGGTCGTTCGCGAGGAGGAGGTCTCAGGTTCGGAGAGATGGAGCGCGACTGCATGATCGCGCACGGTATCGCCGGATTCCTCAAGGAGCGCATGTTCGATGTGTCCGACCCGTACCGCATCCACGTCTGCGACCTCTGCGGTCTCACGGCACTGGCGAATTTGAAGAAGGGCACATACGAGTGCCGTTCCTGCCGAAACCGCACGGCCATCTCTCAGATTCACATTCCGTACGCTGCTAAGCTGCTCATGCAGGAGCTGATGAGCGTCAACGTCGCCCTCCGCCTCTACTGATCCGCCCGCACCCCCACTCCAGCATCGCCTCCATCGTCTACTCAAAAATCACCTTGTATCTTAGTCTTTCAGCTTTCCCTCGAATCAAGCGTTCGGCACACCAACGCAGATCGTTCCGAACCTCGCTCGAATTCAATGAGACGTCTGCTTTCTGCTCGTGGTGAAAACCGTTGCGTTATGCACAAATCGCGGTCAAGAGTCGATTCCGGTCAGGGTCTCGACCGCTTCTTTGAAAAAGTGTTACTTTCCTCAGAATCTGCGCACCGATCAGCTTCTCCTTCTCCACCACGTCACATCATCACCTCGAACACGCTTCACCATGGCTGCTGCTTCCACATTGACCATGGATCCGACACGGCATCTGCTGATACCATTGCATGTCGCCTTCGTCGAAGCGCTCGACAAGAAGCGCGATTCGCTCGCCTACCACTTCACCACGCACCTGCGCATGAACGGCGTCTATTGGGGACTCACAGCCTTAGAGATTCTGGGCCGACCAGAAGTTTTGGATCGACAAGCACTGATCGACTTTGTGTTCAGCTGCTGGAACGAAGAGACCGGCGGATTTGGCTCGTTCCCCGGTCATGACGCACACGTACACAGCTCGCTATCCGCGATACAGATCCTGGCGATGAAGGACGCTCTGGACGAGCTCGACACCAGAGGATTCAGAGATCGTCTAGTGAAGTGTAAGTCGCCGACCTTGTCTTTCAGCGTATCTGGCGGTTTCTGACGGAGTGATTTCTTGACATGCATTCTTACAGTCCTGCTGGAGCTTCAGCTGCCCAACGGCGCGATACAGGGCGATCAATGGGGCGAGACAGACACCCGCTTCCTCTACTGCGCCGTGTCCGCCCTCGCTCATCTCGACGAGCTCGACAAGCTGGATCGCGGACTCACTATCGAACACATCCTGTCGTGCCACAACCCAGACGGAGGGTTCGGCACCGGGCCTGGTGCCGAGAGCCACGCTGCGCAAGGTAAGTGCCTCGAGCTCCTCCGTTCTACACGTTTCCTTCTTCGCATCGTATTGACCGTCGGCTGTCTCGTCACACACTTGCAGCCTGGGTATGCATCGGCGCACTCTCGATTCTTCAAGCCCTCGACCGGATAGACCGAGATCGGGCAGGAGGCTGGCTCGCCGAACGCCAATTGCCGAACGGAGGACTCAATGGCAGACCGCAGAAGCTCGAGGACGTGTGCTACAGCTGGTGGGTGCTTTCGACGCTCAGCGTTCTCGGCAGATTGCATTGGATCAACGCGAAGAAGCTGTCTAAGTTTATTCTCTCGGCACAGGTGGGTATCTCGACAAGACTTGATTGCAAACCGGGCGAACGCTGATCCTCTGACGACTCGCGCGATATTCATCGTCTGCTGATGATATACAGGATCCGGAAGACGGAGGCATTGCTGATCGACCGGACAACGTCACTGATGTGTTTCACACCGTCTTCGGTTGCGCTGGTGAGTCCTCTTCGATCGATTCTGGCCCAAGGGAGTGTCGATGAAAGGCGCTGACACGTGTCCTCTCCCCTTCTCTGTGTGGCAGGCCTTTCGCTACTCGGTTTCGAGGGACTGCAGCAAGTCGATCCAACCTACTGTATGCCACTGCGAACAACGAAAGCATTGGGGATCGATCGACCATATCAGCGACCTCCAGCAATCGACTGGAATTGACCTCGTTCGCCGTCACACATCTTTGCCCTTGTCTGTCCGAGCGATACAATGGACGACTTTGCGAAGAAGATCTTTGCATGTGCTATTGGCGTTCTTGCTGAGCTACCTGAGCTATGGGCGATAGGCTGGTTCGAAGATTGTGTCTTGAGGATCGACCATGAAGTTCCTTCCGTTCTTTCGCACCGTCTTCCCCTCCTTGTCTCTCGGCAACGCCTTGCGCATATCGTATCCGTCCTCATCTTTGCCCTTCCCACCGCCACCATAGTAGTACTCCTGCACCTTCCTGTATACGTCGTAGCCCATCTTCTCGTACATCGTCACTGCGGTAGTGTTGCTGGGCCGTACGAAGAGGTCGACGAAATATGCGTTGTATACGCGATGCGAGACGTCTTCGAGGAGCTGCATCAGGCCGTTTGCCAGGCCGAGGCGGCGATATTCGGGCGCGACGGTGATGGCTGTTACGTGACCGTGCAGCGTTGGCAGCTCTCCTCTTCTTGTCGCAACAGGATCGGTTCCCTCAGCTTTGCCGATGACGTAGCCCATCGTTCGAGTTGAAGAGGGCGCTGTTTGGATGAAAGAGAGGTCGGGCCATTGCGCTAGGTACGAGAGGTAGAAAGATAGCGAGTAGGTCTCGGTCCAGTGGTCGAGGTTGACGTTGTTGAACTTGAACAGGTCAGTCGCTCGGAAGGGTCGCAGCAGCGACATTGTGCAGGTTGCTCGTGAGCTTTTGAGCAACTAGGCCAGCTAAGACTCGAGCAGCGAGGAGGTGAGATGTGGTCGTAATGGTAGACGATGGGCACGAGCCTCTACATTGATTTTCGTGACCTCTTTTTCCAATTTCTTTTTTTGGTCGCGATTCTTCTTTGTGACAGGCTCAAGGTTCTGGGCGTGCCAAGCTTGTCTAACGTGAGCAACTCCATGGAATAGTCGAGTTGCAGGAACCCTGTTAGCGATTACGGAACAGGCACTTGCACTACCGTGCAGGCACTTTGGACACTGCATCGAACGTGTCGGTCAAGATAAGATCAAGGTGGGTCAGACCGGGCTATCGGACATACAGTAGCTCCAGAATTGTGAGAGCGTCAGCCGCGAATATCTCGCGACGATCTGACCACGGCATCGCCGCGCAGTCACCGCGGATCGTGAAAATCGCGGATCGAGGGACACGGATCTACCACGTGGTGCCTGGCTTTTGTTTTGGTAGGAGTTACGCCAAACAAGGCTGCCTGCCCCTCCTCAGAACGGCTGGCGTTCCGGTGTCACTGGCGGCCTGCTTAGCAAACGAGTCCAGGCCCCCATCCGTCTTCCGAACTTGCAAATCTGTGTCCGACAACAATGCACGTTGGCAGGAATGAGCGACAGCAGCCAGGCTTTTGGTTGACTTATTAGCGAGCGTTGTACTCTTCCCGTCCCGCAAATGCCTCGGCAAGATCTTGTGTAACGCCTGCTTTTCATATTGGATATATATGTGCCCTTTCTTCGTCCACCACCCCCTGTGTAAGCGTCTGTCTCCCATCTTCTATCGCTCTCGCAGCCTACCCTCCTCACAGAACGCGATGACGACTGAACCACAGCAGCAGTCGCCGACCATGGCGACGAGCTCGTCCCCTTCCACCTTTGAAGCGACTCACGCCATGCGATCCGCGTCTACCTCATCCACTCCTCTCCCTGCGGCAGCTGCATCGCCCTTGGAGCCCGTCGCTAGCGACTCTGATGCTTTGTCGGGCAGCAAGACAGCCTTTGTCTCGGGCGACAACTTCTTTTCGTGGCGCGACATCACCTACGATGTGCTCCTCTCCAAAGCTCGACGCAAAGAGATCAAGAAGCAGGGCAAAGATGCTTCCTCTCCGTCTTCCCCACCGCAAGAGAAGGCCTCTCAGGCAGAAAAGGGCTCGGCAAGTCCCACAGACACTCTCGATGAAGAGAAGCTGGAAGAATTCAACGAAACTTTCCCACACCTTCCTCCTCTGGACCCGATGAGGCGACGTGTGCTCAACGGCGTGAGTGGGCACGTGAAGCGAGGCGAGATGGTCGCCATCCTCGGTGCTTCCGGCGCCGGCAAGACATCTCTCCTCTCCACGCTGTCAGCTCGTCTCGACAAGTCGTCCGATATCGCCGGCGAGGTGCTCTTCCAAGGCAAGCAGCGTAATCCAGCCACGTGGAAGCGCTTGACCGGCTTCGTCGAGCAGGATGATCTCATGTTCTCCGCTCTCACTGTCCAGGAGACGCTACAGTACTCGGCCGATCTGCGTCTGCCGAAGCGACTCTATAACAAGCAGGAACGTAAGCAGCGCGTCGAAGACAGCATCGCCATGCTTCGTCTCGAGAAGTGTAGGGACACGCGCATCGGCGGAACCGGCCAACGAGGTGTCTCAGGCGGTGAACGCAAGCGTGTGGCCGTCGGAACAGAGCTCGTTGCGGACGTCAGTGTGCTTCTCCTGGACGAGCCAACATCCGGTCTAGATGCATTCGCAGCACTCAACCTGGTTAAGAACCTCAAGGAAATTACGCGGGAGCGCGATCTCTATACGCTCATGACGATCCACCAACCCTCGTGGAACATCTTCAAGCACTTTGACAAGGTGATCCTGCTCACCCGGGGTCAGATCTACTACTCTGGTCCGCCGGCGCTCGCGCCTTCCTGGTTTGAATCGCTGGGCCACAACGTGCCTGAAGGTGTCAACCCCGCTGACTACTACATCACAATCGCAGAGAACTATGAGAAGACCAACGCCGCTGAACAGCGTGTTCGCGGACTTCTCTCTTCGTGGCGCCAGAACGGCGACTCACTCACAGCAGAGCGGGCTGCAAAGGAACTCGCAACGACCAGCCAGAGACCAACCGAGATGGATCGCAAGCCCTCCCGCATCGTTCCAAAGAGTAGCGACGCGACTGAACTCGCCGGAACGTGGCCCAACTCGTGGCTCCACGAGCTCTCCGTTCTCACCCATCGCTGCGCGATGCTCATCTTCAAGGACCCGACCATTGTCTTTGCCTCGTTAGGCCAGAACATCATTCTGTTGATCATCATCGGCTTCGCGTTCTTCCGTCTGCCTTTGGACCAGGGCGGCGTGCTTGCTCGTGTCGGCGCGCTCTTCATCATCCCGGTCAACGCTTCCTTTGCCGTGCTCTTTCCGATTCTCGCCATCTTCCCTCTGCAGCGCGACATCATGCTGCGAGAGCGGTCCGCGGGGACGTACCGAATCTCGTCTTTCTACCTGTCCAAGATCATCACCGAGGTGCCGAACCAGCTCTCCCAGCGTCTCCTCTTCTACGTCGTCATTTATTGGATGGTCGGTCTGCGCCAGTCGGCGGGCAAATTCTTCATCTGGATCGCGATCAACCTGCTGCAGGTCAGCACGGCAATCGGATTGGGACTCGTCATTGGCTGCGGCGCAAAGAGCATCGAGCTCGCCAACATCTTTGCGCCCGTGATCAACGTCATCTTCTTGCTCTTCGGCGGCAATCTTCTCCCTCTTTCCTCCATCCCCCCGTGGCTGATTTATTTGCACTGGATGTCGCCCATCACGTACACCTACTCAGCGCTGGCGCAAAACGAGTTCCGAGGGCTGCAGTTCACGTGCACGGCCGACAGCCAACAGTGCTACAGGAGGGGCGAGGACGTGCTCAACCAGTACGATTTGGGCCGTTTCACGATTGCAGAGAATGCAGGATTCTTGGGCGCCATCACCGTCGTCTTCTTGGCCCTCGGATACGTGTTCCTGCGATGGTTTGGTAAACCATCGTTCAGGTATGTTCAGCCAAAGAAGGCCTTGTCGGCACAGTAACGGCGCGCTTGGTCAGTCTCACGGTGACACAACGATGGCTCCGCGCAACAGGCCGAGTACAGTTCCGTTTCAATGATACTTGTTACACAGACAGACCGCGAGATGAATCTTAGAGATGCGTGGGAGCTACGTTATTGACTCAAGCGTCACGCGTGATGATCGTGAACAGCAAGATAGCTCATTTGACACAGCCGCGCACTTGTCGCTTGGGTCTGAAACTGCCTTTCGCCTGGTCCTGACCTGCTTCTGGTCAAGCTGTAGGCGTCTGTAGGCGTCGGTAGCACATATGAGCCCAATTATAGCCAACGCATTCTTCACGAGGGAACCAGTCTGATACCCAGCCAGAAAGGCCTGCTTGTCAAGTTGAGCGCGGCCTTCCGGATTTTCTTGGAACCCTGAGACAGACACACTTTGGACCCTGAAGCGCAGACAGTAAGCGTGCATGCGTGTGCTCAGCCCATTCTTCTCGCCCGCGCCCACCACCTCTCGTCCCCACCGCTGTCTCATCAGGGTGACTGAGTCCTTCACCGTATCGATGACAAGATTGTCCCTCTCGGCATTGCCTCCCTCTTGATATCCGAGATCGAGCGATGCCGCCACCATCTCAAAAGAACGCCGGCCAGGCGAGCATCAGCGCCTTCTTCAAACCCAAGGCCGGCTCCCAGATCATCACGAAGGCGTCTCAGCCAGATCCCGTCTCGAGCAATGGCCACGCTCGAACCTCGAGCTTTTTCGATGGCGAGGCGTCCTCCTCGGGTGGACCTGCGCTCAAGCGGCCGAGGGCGAGCAACAATGACGACGAAAGGCCCCGCCGCGAGACCATCGATCGTATGGGCAAGTGGAAGTTCACAGCGGTTAAGACGTCCAGCAGCCAGGCTTCCGAACTCGGCAGTGCCTCTCAAGAGACCACGGCACGCTCACAGAAGGAGCAAGCACGCCACGAAGCTTTCCGCAAGAAGCTGCTCGGATCTAACTTCGCCGTGGACCGCCACGCTCGGAACCAGATGCAGATCGAGGAGATGTCCAGCAGGGACCCTTTCTCGCCGAGCACAGGAGCCGAGGACGACGCTATTGTGGTGGACGACGACGAGGATTATGCAGCCGAGGCTGGCAGCTCCAATCGCTTCGATCGCTTTGCTGCCGGTGCTCCCTCTTCCTCTCGACGCGACAGCGCCAGCAACAAAACGAAGGGCAAAGGCAAAGCAGCCGATCCGGACGCCGGACCCACGTACACGCCCCTGGAGAAGCAGATCCTGGAGCTGAAGGCGGCGCATCCTGGCGTACTACTCATCATTGAAGTCGGCTACAAACTCAAATTCTATGGAGAGGATGCTCGCATAGCGTCCAAGGAGCTCAACATCATGTGTTTCCCCGAACGCAACCTTCTAACTGCGATGATTCCCGTTCACCGCCTGCATATCCACGTCAAGCGTCTCATTCAAGCCGGCCACAAGGTGGGCGTCGTTCGCCAAATCGAGACTCGCGCTCTTAAAGCAGCATCGAAGAACGCGTACACACCCTTCGTCCGCAAGCTCACTGCGCTCTACACGGCCAGCACCTGGATCGACGATCTCTCCAGCTCGGACGATCTGGCCGCTACGATGGGCGAGGCGTACACGAACCAACCAAAGAGCCTCTTGGCGATCGTGGAGCAGTCAGAAGGAGGCAACGGACCGGAAGACAGGGTCAGCATCGGGATCATCAGCGTCGAAGTCAATACTGGCCACTTGACCTACGACCAGTTCACGGACGGCCATGCAAGGACCGAGCTCGAGACGAGGATCGCTCATCTCGCGCCTGCTGAAGTACTTGTTCCGCCCAAGCTCACCAAGCCGACTGAGAAGGTCATCTCGTATCTGCTTGGCAACGGAGCGGAAGGCGGAGTCAGGATCGAGCGACTCGAGACCAAGCCGGACTACAATCAGGCCTTCCAAGCCGTCACTCACTTCTATCGCGATCGAGTTCCTTCTGAGGTCTCAGGCAATGACCCAGAATCTGCACCTGTACCGACAGAAGGCGCCAGCGGCGACTCGAGTCCGCTGATGTCGGTCATTCTCTCGCTCCCTCACCTCTCGCTCATCGCTCTGGCGCAGATCATCCAGCATCTGCAAGCATTTCAGCTCGAGTCGATCTGCACACTCTCGACCAACTTTCTATCGTTCTCCTCGCGCACAACGATGCTTCTCAACAGCAACACGCTGGCCAATCTCGAGATTTTCCGCACGGCCGACGAGCAGACGGAGCGCGGCAGTCTCATTTGGCTTCTCGACAAGTGCAAGACAGCCATGGGCAGACGACTGCTACGCAAGTGGGTCTCCAAGCCGTTGACCGATGTCGACAAGCTGGAAGAGAGGCTCGATGCAGTACAATCGCTCCGAGATGGCAAGGGCTACGTGTTGCGAACGCTGCCCAACCTGCTTCACGGTCTTCCAGATCTCGAACGAGGACTGGCCAGGATGACGTACGGCCGAGCGACACCCACCGAGCTCGCAACAGTGCTGTTGTCGCTCAATCGAGTCACGCAGGAGTTCAAAGCGGAGGAAGCAGCAACATGTAACACCCAGTCTTCACTCATCGAGGCGAATCTGATGTCTCTGACATCAGGCAAGCTGCCGGTGCAGACGTATCTCAACCAGATTTCGATCAAGGAAGCGCGAGCGAACAACAAAGCCGACCTATTTCCGGATCCGGACCTATACCCTGCCATCCAGACATCGAAGGATAACATCGCGATCATCGACACCGAGCTTCGTGAGCACCTGCGAGAGATACGCAAGATCCTCCACCTCCCGAGTCTGGAGTACGTCAGCGTCGCCGGTGCCGACTACCTCGTGGAGGTGAGGCAGGCAGATGCGAAGAAGGTGCCGGTGGAATGGCTGCGTATCAGCGCGACCAAAGCCATGGTGCGCTTCCACACGCCCGAGGTGATCCGGCTGACCAAGATCCGGGATCAGCACAAGGAGACGCTCGACGCTGCGGCCGAAGAGGCGTTCTCGGGCTTCATCAGCGATATGTGCAAGAACGAGTACGTAGCGCTACGCAACGTGGTAGCGAGCTTGGCCACGCTCGATGTGCTTGTCTCGCTGGCGGAGGTAGCTAACGCGTCCGGCTACACGCGGCCTGTGTTTGATAGGACGCCTGCATCTGCGGACAACGCATCGGTGCCGGTGGAGATCAAAGGCATGCGGCATCCGATCCTCGAAGTTGTCTCGCCGCTACCCTACATACCCAATGACATCGCGCTGTCGACGCCGAGCTCGACACCGTCGATTTTGCTGACGGGCTGCAACATGGGCGGCAAGTCGTCCACCGTCCGAACGCTCGGGCTTCTGATCATCATGGCGCAGATCGGCTCGTTCATCCCTGCTACCTCTGCGCGACTTGGCATCCACGATGGAGTGTACGTCCGCATGGGTGCGCGCGACTCGATGTTCAGCGGTCGATCAACGTTCATGGTGGAAGTCTCTGAAACAGCCGACGTCCTGCGTTCCGTAACACCACGAAGCCTCGTCATCCTCGACGAGCTCGGTCGAGGGACTTCCACGTACGATGGACTGTGCATCGCATCTGGCGTGCTGGAGTACCTCCTCACCCTGCCGCGCATGCCCAACGTCCTGTTCATCAGCCACTACTTCCAACTCGGTGCGCTCGAGGCACGCTTCCCGGACAAGATACGAAACTTCCACATGACCTTCATCGAGACCTCGAGCACGGCATTCGAGGACTTTGACGGGCTCGACGAGTCGGAAGAGAAAGGCGAGATCGAGTTCCTGTACAAGCTGCGTCGCGGGATTGCGAACAAGAGCTTCGGCATCCACTGTGCCAGGTTGGCCGGTCTGCCGAACGATATCTTGCAGAGCGCGAGTAGGATCTCGGAGAACATGGAAGAGAGGTATCGCAGCAAGAAGCAGGTTAAGGAGCGGAAGGATGTAGTTCGACTCTTCAAGCAGGATCCGGACGAGGGGGTGTTGGTCAAGCTGGATCAGATCGCCTCGCACACTTTGTAACTCACACACACACGATGTCAATCGAACATCTGTATTGCGACAATGCACCGGCTGCTCTTAGGGGTCCAGACGCTTAGGGTCACGGGGGAACATGCTCGCCCTCCTAATGTTGCCCAGACCCAAATAGAACATCACGACCCTCTCGAGTCCGATACCACCACCGGCGTGAGGCGGGCATCCCAACCTAAACGCCTCGACATAGTGCTTCATGCTCTCGACGGGAATACCAAATTCGCCCATCCTCTTCTCCAAGAACGTTGCGTCGTGCACACGCTGGGCACCGGACAGAATCTCCTGGCCGCGCATGAAAAAGTCGTACGAGTTGGAGTACTTGTTGTCCGCCGGGTCGGGCATGGTGTAGAACGGACGGATTTCGAGCGGGAACTTGTCGAGCATGAAAAAGTCGGTCTTGTACTTGTCCCTCACCAAGCCGCCGAGAGTTCGCTCCATCTCGGTGGAAAGATCCTCGAGGTCGCCCAGCTCCTTGCCGTTCTCGCGAAGCAGCGCGATGGCGTCCTTGTACTGCAGGCGGACCGTCTTTTCGGGAAGCAAAAACTCGTCGCATGGATACTGGCGCTTGACAGCATCGATCTCCTTGCGATAGCGCTTGGGCAGCTCGCGGAAGATGAACGTGAACAGACCGTCGAGGACGTCGACCACCTCGTGGTAGTGCTCTTCAAAAGCCATTTCGAGATCGAGACCCGTGAACTCGGTCATGTGGCGATGGGTGTTGGAGTCCTCAGCGCGGAAGACGGGACCGATCTCGTACACGCGGCCAAAGTCGGCGGCGATGGCCATCTGCTTGGCCAGCTGCGGACTCTGCGCAAGGAAAGCCTGACCCTTAAAGTACGACACCTTGAAGACGGACGAGCCGCTCTCGGTGGCAGCACCCTGCAGCTTGGGCGTGTGGATCTCGACAAAGTCGAGGCCATCGAGGTACTCGCGGAAGAGCTTGCAGACGCCGTGGGTGAGGCGGAAGATGGCCTGGTTGGTGGTGGTGCGCAGGTCGAGGACGCGGTTGTCGAGGCGCGTGTCGAGGGCGATGGGTGGAAGCGGACGGTCGGTCTGCTGCGAAGCCTGGATCTCGACCTCGGAGCGAGTGGCATCGTCGACACCAAAGGGAAGCTGCTCAAAGGCGATCTCGCTGGTGGAGTGGATCTTGGAGATCTTGATCTCGGCTTCCTTGACGGTGACGGTGTTGGACTCGACGGGCTTGGGCGTCTTGACGATGGTGCCTTCCACGAGGACGATGGTTTCGGCAGCGAGACCGGCGGCCCACTTGGTCATCTGGCGCGAGACCTTCTCGGGAGCCTGAGCCAGTGTAGCTTGGACACAGTCGACGCCTTGGCGAAAAGTGAGGAAGACGAGCTTGGCGGAAGGAGCACGGCTGGTCTGGACTCGTGCAGAGAGGATGATGGTTTCGCCGTCACGCTCTGGGCTGATCTCGGAGATCTTGGAGAAGGTGCGACCGGGACGCTCCTGGGACATGTTGAGGGGGAGCTTGCCGTAGTTCTGGGAAGCAAAGTCAACGTCGGCAGCTTCACGGGCAGCCTTCTCTGCGGCGAGCTTGGCAGCCTTTTCAGCCTTGATGCGTTCCTTTTCTGCCTTTGCAGCACGCTTCTTCTTTTGGTTGTCGGAGAGGGGGGTTCCATCGGGGTTGAGCTCCTCGGCGCCGTCGACGGCGGGAACAGCTGCAGCCACGGGGGGCTGCTGCTCGTTCTGGGTGGTAGCTTGGTCGGCCATGGTTGCGAAATCAAGCTGAGGATGATCGTGGTGACGTCGAGAGAAGAACAAGAAGAATCGAGCCGATATTGAGTGTGACTCTTTCAGAATTTCTGACTCGGAATGTAGAAGAAGGTCGGTGCGCAGCAGCAGAGCGCTGTTTTTAGCGGCCCAAATCTTCTTCGTCCGCGTGATTTTGGCCAAAGCTCGGATTTCGGAGGCAAGCTGTCAGGCCAGACGTGGAGTACATTTGAGAAATGCATGGGCCTCGCCTTGATGACAGCTTCCAACAGCAGCGCACACGTCCAGCAAGATAGGATGGCAGCGTCGCGAAGAGCTCAGATCCAGTCGCTGTGCGGCGTCCGTACTGGGCCGCTGATCGATCGCGTCGAGTCCTACCTGGCCGCAGTGGACATCTGGTCGCGTCGAGGCAACCAAAAGGCGGTCAAGAATGCAGGAACGGGCGTGGTAGCCATCTGCTGCTACCTTGCAGCCGAGAGGTAAGTCGCGTTGAAGAGAGAGACGAGGTCATGGTGACGTGCTGACATGCTAGACCGCTTCTTCGATCAGCCTGGATGCTCAAGTTCCGGATCGCGGCTCAGCCATTCGGGCGAGCGGTCTACCGCCTGCACAATTCGCGACTGCCGAAAAGGAGTTCAGAACAGCAGTGCAGTCGGCTTCAAGCGCATCCTCTCAAGCGTTGTCGGGTCCGTCCGATAACATGAATAGCGCATTCGGGGCGAGCCTGACCGCGACTCCCACGAAGCGGCCGATCCGATCGTCTCCGCTCAAGACGCCAGTCACTGCGAGCAGGAGCAAGGAAGCGCTGCTGGCCAAAGCGCAGGCCATCCAGGCTGGCGGCCTCTTTGATCAAACAATGCGAGCGACACCTGTTGCCAATCCAGCTTCAGCCAGCAAGAACAGAGTGACAGCGTCAGGCGCTGGCATCGACCCTCAGAGTGGCGCAAGCACGGCAGCAAACGCACCTAGAGATCGCGAAGACGCAGCAGCCAACGGAGACATCTCCACCGAAGGTCAGCCAATGCGAAAGAAGCCGAGAAGGATGGGCAAGGTCGTCTTTGGTCTAGCGATACACTCAAGTCTCAATCGTCTGGACGAGCAAGAGGAAGCGAACGACGAACGACGACGTCGCAACCGCATCGTCCACATTCAGTCGGCCATCGACAAGCTGCGGTCTTCGAATCCCACTTGGCGATATCTGGATGCGCCGAGGGACTTCCTCGTCACTATCTCGCCATCAGAGCGCAATGTCAATCCGTAGCGATACATCAGCTCAATCCATACCAATCTCATGTCCCTCGAGCTGACGACAACAGCGCTGTGCGAAAGGGTCGCCTCCGGCAGGATACGTATCGGAAAGATCGACAGTGCTTCGGAATATCGGCGATCAGGCTTCATTGCGCAATCGTCTCAAGCGCTGCCAAGACCAATTTGGGATGGTCCGAGCTTGGCAGTGCCGTTCTGTATCGGACAGCATACGGTAGCGCGAACCGCATGTGTGTCTTGGCAAGCTGTCGGACGGTGGTAAGCTTGCTCTTGGCAGACGAGCCCGCGCTTCCCCGCTTATCAGCTTGGCACCCAGTAAGCAGAGTGACGTTGTGGGGTCAAGGATCGGCATGCTTCCACTCAAGGCATCGACTACTGTTGGGTACAGATCCGCAAGTCGTCCAGATTCCCATGCTGCGGAACAGCGACCACCTCGGATCTAAAGTCCGGCTTCTCACCAATGTTGTCGTTACGATTGCGCAGGCAAGGGTGCTCATCCGTCAGACGCTCGGATCGAGAGCTCAAGGCGAGGCAACCTATCGAAGGCGAGCCGGATCGACAGTGCAGGTCCTGTGGCCGTGCTCAATCGGGATCAGGCTGATGAGCACAGGGCCAATTCGCAGAACCAGCGCCGAAATCGCATCGAGGTCGAAGCCGGGACAGAAGAGCCTGACGCACGTCTCGGCAGCCGACAGAGCAGAATCAAGGGTCCAGCCTGCGTGATGGGTTCAGATGTGACTGAGTTCAAGTTGACCGCGAGGTTTTTGAAATCAGTCGAGGGCAGCATTTCAAAATTCGTGCCGAAGTGACGCTTCCTGAACGCCCTCTCACCGCCAGATTGTGGACAAGCCGGCCGCATCGGCATGCCTGCGATTGCGGTCCGCTGTGTTCCGACCGGCTCTCTGCTCATGAAGTGCTCCGTGGGATCAGGGTTTGAGCCAGGAAGGTGGGCGGTAGCACCGAGGCTTGGGGTGGGAACAAACCTTTCACACACACAAGCGTGAGCAACGGTGGGACGACCAACCAGGAGGCGCTGCGCCGTCGACACCCGACCCGAATGGCCGACATCTGCCAGAAAGGCTTTGCGCCTTAATCCGATCCCGACTCTTCTCGTCCGAAAGACTCACTCAACCTTGACGCCCTCTCGACGTTAAGAGGTGAGAGCCATGCAGCAGAGACCGTGGCTTGGCAAAGGTGGGGCAGACGACCTGCGTCTTGAGAAAAGTCTTGGCATCCAAACGATGCCAAGACCGCGGCCCCGTTGATCCGGGGCTGAGCGCTTGTGCCTCGCTGTGTGAGCGCGCAAGATTGTCTTGGCGTTTTTAGCCGTCAATTTATTGGGATTGATAAAATGCGAAATGGCGAAATTCGATAGGGCTTGCCGGAACGCAGAGCAGATTACGACACTCCTTTTGAGCTGCGCTCGAGAGGGCTTGAGACCTCGTGAGAGCTTGCGCAGAGCGTGAAATGGAATCTTGGCAGGCACTTTAGCGTGCTTTTGCAGCTGAGCCATTTCAGTGAGGCCGGACTGAACTCGCCGCTGCGTGGACTCTGCAGCCCGCGTGCCCGCCTTTCCCTGTGTAGGGCTCAGTCTTGGCACCCTTTTGCACGTTGTTGCCGCTGCACATTTTGCTGACGAGGAGCTAGCAACATCCGCCCTTTCGCGCTGCACAGCTGTGATTTGTTTGCCAAGAAGCTGCAATTTTGAACGGCTTGGCTGCTCCAGTGCCCGGTCTCATTTCGTCAGCTTGCAATGCACTGCCTTTCCACGCTGCCAACAGAGTCAGCCCTCAGTCCCTTGCAAGAAAGTCCGCCTAGAGCCTCGCACCTTGGTGCTTCTGCCATGCCAAGACTTTGCTTGCTCGTGTCTTCATACCTCAGCATCCCAACCTCCTCCAACCTCCTCCATCCTCAGTCATTGCAGACCCTCCTCCTTCCAATTACCCTACCGACAGCAAAGCGCCAAGCCGAACCCTTGCTACCGCCTCTATCGCTGGGTCTGACGTTTCGCCAAGCCTTTCTATAACGTGGATCGACTGCTGGTTCTTGGCATTGCCCCTCCGACTGTAGATTCTTGGCGTCCCCAGAGTCGCTCCCACCGTCCTTCATATACTCGACTCTTTCTGGCTTCGGATCCCGTCGACACCCCTTCGTACCTCATCCCATCCGCTACCGACATCAACTACTAACTCTCTCGGTGACTCCGCCGATTCCTCGACTTCTTTCACCTCTTCTCAGACTCGAGTACCATCATCGACATCACCGGCAGTCCCTTCCTATACCCCTTGTGCACGATGAGCAACCACCTCTCACCGACCTCGCTCAGTGAGCACTCTAGCTACGCTCCCTCTAGCAGCCATCTCGGCGCTAGCCCAGCTCCCTCGCATCACTCCTCAGCCACCTCCTTCTCTGCTTCATCACCATCACCATCTGCAAAGATGACCGGCTCTGCATCCGACTCGGCCGACTTTGAGCCTCCTGCCAAACCCATCACATGTCGATGGAACGACTGTGGTAAGATCTTCTACGACCCCGAAGTCGTCTACAAGCATCTCTGCGATGACCACGTCGGTCGCAAGTCTACCAACAACCTCTGCCTCACTTGCCAGTGGGAGGGCTGTGATGTCACCTGCGCCAAGCGTGACCACATCACTTCGCACATCCGTGTCCACACTCCTCTCAAACCTCACAACTGTGACGTCTGCGGCAAGACCTTCAAGCGACCACAGGATCTCAAGAAGCACGAGCGTATCCACACCGAGCAGCACCAGCAGCAGCGTCAACACAAGGCAGCCCAGAACGCCGCTGCTCGTGCCTACTCCATGTCCGAGCACGCCGCTTCCTACGGCGCCTATCCCTACCCTCCGAACATGCACGCCACCAACAACTACATGGGTTACCCTCAGCTCCCCTCGCAGCAGGGTCTCTACCCCTCTGCTTCTGGATACCCTTCGCTACCCCACTACCAGACCTCCAGCGCTTCGCTCTCGCCCATGTCTTCGCGCATCGACACGCCCCAAGGCAGCAGCCCCATCCCCAATCACCACGCTCAAGACGGCGCCTCGTACATGCACCTCGTCTCGGGTCTCGACCCTCGGAGTAAGGTGACCACCGACCCCACCTCGTACACCTACCTCGCTCACGGCGCCACCACCAGCCACAACCTCGCCGGCAGCAAGCGTGGTCACGAGCAGGTCGAAGACTTCTTTGGCGACCTCCGTCGCAAGAAGATGGCCCCCGCGTACAACTCGCACATGGCCGACAGGCTCAACCAGGCCTTCGGCATGGGTGGCATCGACGATGTCTCTCTCAACGCCATCCTCTCCACGTTTGACCCCTCGGCCACCTACGCTCAGGCTCCCATGAACCCTGCCGTCAAGGTCGACAACGTGGCTGCGCCTCGCATGCCCGTCAAGCAGGAGTCCACCGACCTGGCTCAGCTCAACGCCTTCCTGTTGCAGCTCGGTGCCAGTGCCGCCTCGCTCGGCTCGCACAACAACAGCTTCTCGTCGGCATCATCATCGGCCTCGTCTTCCTTCTCGTCGCAGGGCAACAACGCCGAGTTCGACCTCTCGTCGCTCTCGCAGTACGGCCTTACCGACATTCCCGGTTTCGACGAGTCGCTTCTGGCCAACAACGCTGGCGCCAACCAGCGTCCCATGGCTCAGCTCCCCAGCCGTGCTCAGGGCCACCACGCTCACTCGCACTACCCCGACGTCAGCGCCTACTCGTCCTCGTCGCACCAGATGCTGCAGCCTTCTTTCGACAGTGTTCGTGTCTCGCGTGGTCCTGCCGTCGTTCCTCAGCTCGCCCCCATGGACGCTGGCGGACACAGCTACCGCCGTGTCGAGGCTCTCACCCGTGCTGCTCCCGAGCAGACCGAGGTCAGCCAACGCTACGCCCACCGCGCACCCGTTAAGGCCGAGGACGAGGACGCCATGGAGGAGGACGAGCTCGCCGACGATGCCAGCAGCCGCTTCCGCTCCGTCAGCCCTGCCGCCTCGTCCGAGAGCGGCTGGTCCGAGTCTGCTTCTGGTCGTCGCGGCAGCTCGTCACCATCGCATGGCTTGTACCCTCGCGTCTCGCCCACCGAGGCTTCGCGTCGTCTGCCACCGCTGCGATCCAACTCGACCGCTAGCACCTCGGCCTCCATCAGCTCGCTCCTCGATTCGTCTGACAGGCGCGCCTCGTTGCGACGTGACAGCACTCCCTTGGACGGCTCGTCGTCGGCGCGCCACTCGGCTCCCGCCGCCTCGCCTTCGCCGGCGTCGTCGACCAGCTCACTCTACCCGAGCCTTGTCGATCGCGTCTCGCAAATGCAGGGTCTCGGCCGCCCTCACCCTGAGGAGGCCACCGAGGCCATGCGTCGCGACCACGTCCGTCTCATCCGCGACCTCCTCATCGCCATCAACTTTCCCGAGCAGGCGCGTGCCAAATTGCAAGCCGAGCACGAACGTGTTCGTCTGCCCCCCATCCGCACCTCGGTCCACCGTGGTGAGAAGGAGGAGGGCGAGGTGACGCCCTCGGCATCAAGCGAGGTCCATGAGGGCAGCCTCAAGGGAAGCGAGGGGAGCAGCGACAGGAACTCGACACCTACCCCACCGGGCAGGCCGACACTGCCGACGCTGAGGCAGCTGTTGAACGAGATCCCCGAGTCGAGACCCATGCGCGAGAGGGAGATGGAGTGCGATGTGTAATATTTTGTATGAACAGTCTATTTAGTTTTCGTTATTGATATGGTATTCTTCGCACCCAATTGTCTGCTTGTATGTCGGTGTGATTGCTCGAGAGCGTCAGGTGCGAGTTCGTTGTCGTCAAAAGACTTGAATCGCAGACGAGGCAGCTCGCCCTCCAAGCAGGCGACACAAGACCACACGCAGCACCGTCGACTTTTGAGCATACTAGCACATTGAGAAAACGTAGTTGTACAGAGACGCAGCATGACGGGCATTCGGATCAATTCTCGTCCATCCTATGGCGTTTTCGTTCGCGATCGTCGGCGCCCATTCCTGGTGGACCGCCCTGCTGCCCTCCTCCCATCGCCATGCCGCCCATCCCCATGCCACCCATGGGACCCATAGGCATGCCCATCATGCCACCAGCGCCGAAAAAGTTGGGATTGAAGTGACCACCCTGCTGTTGCCCCCCACCTCGACCACCACGGTTGCCCCAACCACCGCCTCTTCCGCCGCCCCTGCCGTAGGGTCTGCCACCACCGTTCGCACCCGTCCCTGGCCCATTTGCGCCCATCATACCCATCATCATCGGGTTCATCATGCCCATTGGTGCTGCGTTGCCGCCCATTCTGATCGGTGCTCCTGCCATGGGCGCGGCTCCCATCCCCCCGCCTCTCCCACCACCCATTCCGCCTCTCCCTCCCATCCCCATGCCACCCCCGGGTCCGCCTCTTGCACTTCTCTCCGCCTTTGGCAGTGGGTCCTTAGGTAGCGTCCTAAACGGGTTGCCATTGGCACTGGTCGTCAAGGTCACATTGGCCCTCCTGAACTGGAAATCGTTCTCGTCAAACCACCCCTTGATCTTGCGCGCATCCGCTTCGCTGTCCGTCTCGACGTAGGCAACGCCTTTAGATTTGCCGTTAACTTTGTGTTCCGAGAAGGTGATGTCTTGGAGACTGAGCTGGATGCCGAGGGAAGAGGCGATGGTGAGGAGCTCCGAGTCGGACGCCCACCAGTTGAGGTCGCCGATGTAGAGGGCGTTTTGCACCGATGGGTCGGTTGGTCGGGGCCGGCTGGCTAGGGTGCGGATGGGCGCGGGTGGAAGTGTGGACAGCGCGTCATCGAGGTGCGAGGTCGATGGGACAGGAGGTAAATTGGGCTTCTCGTCGTGAGAGTCCGCCCGCTGCCGCTTCGACGAGTTGCCAGAGGTCTCGGCTTCAGGTTCGGCCTCTGTCTTGACAGCCACCTCGTTCTCCGCCTTGCCCAACACATCCGAGTACAGGTCGTCCTGGAAAGTTCCCAAGTGTCGTACAGGGTGCAAGTGTCAGTCAGTACAGGAAGCGAAATACGGTGTGGGGTAGCAATGCAGCGCTCGGACCGCGCCGCAGCATGCAATGCAAAGAGAAACTCACGCTGTACAGGTCGAACTTGTCGTCATCCATTGTGTGATGATTTGCAATTGCGCCGTGGACGGTACAAAGTGTAGCGGCGAGGACAGGTGCTCGCTTTCGGGATGCTATCGATACACAGGGACAACGGTTGTGCTGCGAGGGAAGTGAGGGGTAGGTGCAGTGCAAGGTGAAGACAACGGATGTGTGGGACGGCGTTGGTCAGCAAGTATGATACAAAAGTGGACGGGATGTGGTCACATATGAAGCTGGGCGACGAGATCGATCGACATATGTGGTATGCGGGGCTCCTGACACCGTGTGGATAACTCGAATGCCGATGAAGGCTACTACATGAACTGCTGCTCTACTTACAGATCGCGACGTGGTGGAGAGGAAGAACGAAGACGCGATGTCCAAAAGAAGCTTTGAGCTGCAGGCCAAATTGGACAAGACAGGGTCCTCACTGTTCCTGCTGCCCTCTGTCTGCATGCCAAGGCAGCAGCCAGCGCCGATCACGGATCCGAGACAAATTGCCCACACTGCACCATTGTCGATCTGACACCTTGTAAAATTTTGCGGCGTTTCGGCGAGAAGCCGAAGTGACGAGAAGAAAAGGTGGACGTGAGAACAGATCATGGACTGACTCGACTTTGAGAAGAAGGTCAAGGCGACACAGCGTCACAGAGGCGTGAGAAAGCTCTGAGGCTCTCGGAACAAAGCCGAATCACCTGCGCAAAGGAGTCAGTGCGCCACCTTTGGTCGGCCATGGTATATCATCTGCGCAATCTTCGACTCTTCCAACTTATTATCTCATCACCATCATCCCTGCTTCACCTTCCGAGAACACATCAACGATGTCTGCCAAACAACCCCTCTACCTGCGCTGCGAGATGAAGCCGGCCGAGCACCGCGCCGCGCTCACCCCGACCACCGCCAAGAAGCTCATCGATGCTGGATTCGAGATCACGGTCGAGTCCGACCCGCAGCGCATCTTTGACGACAAGGAGTACTCGGATGTCGGCTGCAAGCTGGCCCCCCACAACACATTCCACAGCCTCCCCGCCGAGATCCCCATCATCGGCCTCAAGGAGCTCGAGGAGCCCGGGCCGGATCTGCCGCACACGCACATCCAGTTTGCGCACTGCTACAAGAAGCAGGCTGGCTGGGTCGACGTTTTGGGTCGCTTCAAGCGCGGAGGTGGAAAGCTGTACGATTTGGAGTTTTTGGAGGACGCCAACGGACGCCGGGTGGCTGCGTTCGGGTGGCACGCCGGGTTCGCCGGTGCCGCACTCGGACTGCTGGCACTGGCGGAGCAAGTTCAGGGCGAGCAGCGACGACTTGGAGCGCAGAAGGCGTACCCGAACGAACAGGCGCTCATCGCACACGCCAAGAAGCAGATCGAACATATCAAGAAGAGCCGCCCAGACGGCAAGGTCAAGGCGCTCGTCGTTGGCGCTCTCGGTCGATGCGGTCGTGGTGCCATCGACTTTTTCGAAAAAGCCGGCGTCGCATCCGACGACATTGTTCGCTGGGACATGGCAGAGACCTCCGCCAAGCACGGCCCCTACCAAGAGCTGCTCGACGTCGACATCTTTGTCAACTGCATCTACCTGACGAGCAAGATCCCGCCGTTCCTCGACCAACCCACCATCCAGGCTGCCGGTCCTTCCCGCCGACTCGGCGTTGTGGTCGACGTTTCGTGCGACACCACCAACCCTAACAACCCTCTTCCGATTTACGATATCAACACGACGTTCGACAAGCCTACGGTGGACGTCAAGACGGGCGAGGGCAACCCAGCACTGACGGTCATCTCGATCGACCACCTGCCCACCCTGCTGCCAAGGGAGAGCTCCGAGGGCTTCAGCAACGATCTCCTGCCCAGCTTGCTGCAGCTCAGGGAGGTGCTCGGTAAGGACACCACCCAGCTGGACACCTTGGAGGAGGGCAAGGGCGCCGTGTGGCAGCGAGCAGAGAAGCTGTTCCGACACCACCTGGCCGAAGCTGAGAAGCAGGGTGCTTGAGTTCAGCACGTACCCCTTAGCGGAGAGACCGCGGAGAGATCAGTCTGATACGAAACACAAAAGCATACATTCACGCAAACAAGTTGCCTGGCTGCGGACTGTGAGAACGCGAGGCAGAAACGACACCGAGAGCACGCTGCGATCAAGAATGCGGATGAGCTGAGTGCGATGCGATTGAAAGGAGTTGGGCTGGGCCGTGTGACAAGCGCTGTAGCGAGGCAGAATGTTTGCAATGGTATAGCTCCAGAACATTGCCTTGTTCGGATGTGCCCATCTGGAGCTGGACGGAACTTGACCTTGTGTCGATCCCATCTTCTTAAACCGGTGCAGAAGCCGAGCTTGTCCTGTCCGTCTGCTTTCCCTCGTCACATCCCATTCGTACTGGACCGATATCCACGCTTCCAACCTCACTTCTCTCATGCCCTCCTATTGCCCCCTCTACTGCCCCTTCAAAGCCACCTTCCGTTGCCTATTCAACTCGAAATAGCAACTGGAACAGATATGATGTTGCAACTTGGGCTTGCCGCAGGCGCTGCAGTGCACCAAGTCCACCCTATCTTTCAAGCCCTTGTTTGCCGAACGCATGGACTTGCGCGAGTGCGAGACCTTTGACTTGGGTACGGCGCGGAGGAGGCCGTCCCACAGACCGCCGATGAGTTCCGATGTTGGTGAGGAGGAGCTGCCTTCGGAGAGGGGCGATGGGGTCGCTGTTGCTAGCGTTGGTGTGAATGATGTTGATGGTGGTGTGGAGATGGCGGGCAGCAGTGGAAGTCGCAGTCGGAAGGAGGTGCGGCCGAGTGTGAGAGAGAGTTGAAGGTGCGCTGCGCCCGCGCGTGATGTTGATGCCCACATGATGGAGCTGGGTTAGAAGCGGCTGTGATTGTGTGATGTGTACTGCGAGCGTGCTTGAGTGGCCTGGGCAGGTGCGCTGACGAACGAGATGTGCGGCTGGTCGTGAAGGCGATGAAGACGAGGCGACGATGAGTGATGGTGAGGAGAAGTCGAATGGATCTCGCCAAAAAATGTCACTTTCGACACTTTCTTCCAGTTCCACAGCCAATTTTTCTCGTGCGAAAATACAGGCCCGCTCCCAGCCGACTGCGAGACCTTCAAACATGACCTGGTGTACATCCGTGACAAGCCCAAGTCGAGCCCACATCGCTTCAGCAATGAACAGCCGTCTTGCACAGGAGAGCACAAACAGAGAAATGATGGAAAGGGAAGAATCTAGATGCAAATGCGGACGGCTGCGTGCAGACGAGCGGCCAGAGCTATCGCCTTCTGCTGCTCAATCATTCTTGTCGGCCCTCCTCTTGCCTGGCACCAGCGTCTCTTCCGAGTTGTTCGCGCTTCCTGCCATGAGCCCCTGCCTTTCTCCTGCTGATCCCACTTTTCTCCCCGCTGCGCCCACATCCTTGCTCACATCCCCATCATCCTCCTCATCCCCGATCTCAAAGACCACAGCATCATCCCTGACGCCTCTTCCATTCCCCTGCGACGTCTTTTTCGCTTCCACATCGTCCTCGTCCTCGCTATCCGGTCCGTCGGGCCCTCTCGCTGCAAATGTGTCCACCTCGTACCCTTCCGCGGTGGGATCGTCGTCCGTCGCCAGCTCGTCCGACATCGCGAGCCGCATGTTGTGTCCTGTCGGTCGCCAGAGCCACGCGATGGCGCAAAAGACGGCAAAGTAGAGCAGAGCAAGCCAGCCGTCGAGCAGGAACCAGCGGTACTGCCATGTATTCGGTGCGAAACCTTCGCCGCCTGATTGTGAGAAGGCAACCGAGGAGGCGATGAAGAAGAAGAACTGCGAGCGTGTCACATAGCGATCAAGGGAAGAGTGTCAGCATGGGGTGTGTGGAAAGAGACGAAAGCTGTGAAGGTACTTACAATGACCACCACAGCCCCGAGAAGGATGCGGCGCAGCTTGACAAACATCTCCCTCTTGAAGGTCTGCTTTCGCTGCGTGAGATGCTCGATGCTAGCCTTGAGCGAGTTCATAGTCCATGTCAAGAACGCGGTGAGCGTCATCGATAGTGGGAAGATGAAGGCAAGGGTCCACGCTCCACCCTGATCAAGCTGAATGAGCACGATGCCGACCGAGTACAGCACGCCGAAGACGAAGTGAACCGCCGTGAGCAGCCTCACCCTTGTCATCACCGGCCCAATGGATGGCCTGATGACACCATATCCCATCGACACGATCAGCAGCAGGAAGAACGACAACGAGTTCCTCCCGGCGTCCAGCACACTGGTCAACACCAGCAGGAACCGTGCCACCGCCGTGACGCTCGTGCGCCCATTGACCTCGCTAATCCGGAAGAAGTCGATGAGATGGTTGTTGAGGTAGTAGTAGTACACCCACTGCGCGGCCATCTCGAGGACGAGAAAGCCAATGGTTCCCGAGATAAAGTACTGGACGGTGAGCATCTCGTCGCGATGCTTGATGCAGAGCGAGAGCCAGTAGGCACCGAGGACGATGTATGCGAGTGTCATGGAGAAGTAGAAGTTGAGCTTTGGGTATTCGGCGGCGGGAAGGTTGCCGTGGAACTTGTTGAAGAACTCGACGCGGCCGGCGAAGGCGGCGTTGACAGAGACGTCGCCGGTGCCCGAGGGGGCGTTTTCGAGGGAGGCTAGCGGCACCTCAGCTGTTCAGTGTATAGGTAGAAGGAAGAGGGGTTAGTCATTGAGCGGTCGACGTGAAGAGAAGCCGGGAAAGGGGCGCAGCTCACTCGCACCGAAGCAGTAGTATCCGGTCTTGGTCACGTTGTAGCGCTGTTGGATCGGTAATAAGAGGTGTCAAAACTCGTCAGTATTGCTTCCGTCCGCCATCCTCTGGGTGGGGTTACCCAAGTACTCACCAGCGTCTTCTCCTCCTCCGTCCCGCTCGGACCAAAGTCCATCCTCTGCAACTGCACCGTGCTCGCCGGGCCATTGCTGTCATCCACAATAAAGTTGCCCAGCTGCTCCTGGGTACATAGCTTCTCCGTGACGGCACTTGGCGTGCAAACAAAGCTCTTCAGCCTGTACCCGAAAGCGTCGGTCTTGCTGCTGAGCTTGCCGAGCCGGCTGAAATCCTCAAATTCGTAGAACATGGTGGCGACGGTGCCAGTGGAGCCTTTGTGGAAGAAGGCTTCGATGCGGCTGTCGCCGCCGGCAACCATGCCAGAGCATGTTTGGCGCAGCTGATCTTTGTCCGAGATGGCGACGGTGAATGCTTTTGCCGTGTCTGCGAGAGCGAGTAGATAAATGAACGCGACGAGGAAGAAGCTTCGTATTGATGTTGGGCGGCCTGTCGCATCGAAGCGACTGTTTCGCTCGGAGAGCATCTTGTCAACCTTCGATCCGATGTGATCGCGGGCCCGTGACGTGAAGAGGCGATGATGTGACGGAGAAGAAGGAAAGAGGAGAATGTGACTGCCAAGCTTTGTGGCCGTGTTGCGAGACGAGTGGGTTGTCCGTGCATGATGACACGGCACAGCGTCTGACGCGGGAAGCTTTTCCTAGGCGTGCCCGACTCTCTCGAAAAATCAGGGTCCAAAGGGATGCACGGCTTCTTCCAGAATTGCTGTTCCCAGAAGATCGCTCCTGGCTGCCAAGTCAACTTGCTCTCTGACTGTGATCATCGACCGCGGCCAATCTGCACTCCATCGACGAGCGACAGACTCATATTTGCCGACGGGCTACGTGTCCTTCTTCTTACCGAACCGCTGGGGTTGCCGCTGGTTCTACGCAAGTGACAATAAGAGTATCCACCTGGTGGTAACCGCAGCTAGGGATAGAGTCGTATAAAGAACGGCATCGACCCGCGCTCTCTTTCGAAGACGCATCCCCCAAGCTTAATACTGCGCAATCTGATTCAAGATACCCTCGTCATGGAAGAGATACGCTCACTCATCGCGGATGTGCCCGCCGTTTGGCGCGATCTGGACCACCTCAAGCAGGCGTTCGTGGTACTCAAAGCCATCGCCGACTTTACCTTTTGCGGCCTCACTCCGCTGCTCTTCGGCAAGACGCACATGACCTTGCGTACAGTCACTCTCATGCCGCTCGTTGCGCTCTGTTTCGTGTCATCCGACGCGGCCATGTTCTTCGCGCTCTCGAAAGCCGCTGAGCGAACGCAAATCTGGATTGGACTGCTGCTCGTGCTCTATAGCCTGGTCTTCTTCTGGTGGGCGCAGTATACGATGAAGACCTTCTCGGGTCTCACAGCCGCCTTCTCGGACGATGCGCCCACTTTTCTGATCACATCGGGTCCGTGGGCCTTTGTGCGCAACCCGCTCTACTCGGCCTACCTCGCCTCACTGCTTGCTGGCTTCATCGTCACCAGCTCTTCGAACCACCCCGATCACGGTCACGCTTTTCTTGTGTCGCATGCAGGAGGCATTGCTCTGTCTGCTCTACTCGTGGTGTTCAGCATCTACTATTCAGCGATTAGAGAGGAGGAGGCCAAGTTTGACTCGAGCAAGCTTCGAAGCAAGTACGAGGCGTACAAGAAGAAGGTCTGGCGCTTCTTGCCTCTTGGTGACGTCTTTGGTCGCTAGCGAGTCTCAACGTGGAACACAGCTCTTCCACAATCGGAATCACTCAGACTTGCAGGTTGATGAACGCTGTTGCTTGACCGACCAGAACAGAGAGCATGAGAGCTAAGCATGTAGTGAAAGCTGAGTCGAAACGTAAATCGGGAGATCCGATCGCTGATCTCACCAGAAATGTCCAAGTCACGAGGGTGGGAAAATCAAAAAGGTGCTGCGCCTGCGTTTGCGTCGTCTCTCCCGACTTGAGAGCATGCATTTTTGATGGTCACCACTCAAGCCAGGAAGAAAGATCGGAAGATCCGTCAAGAAGAACGTCTTTTTGACAGGTGAACCAACGCACGAAGCAAACAACATCAAAGCTCAAGCACAGCAAACGACGCAGGAACGCTGTCAGCCATAGCTCCGGCTTATCCGAGTGGATTGCTCAGTCAAAGACTCAGCACCAGCAAAAAACGCACCGACATAGCAAGTGGGCAGTCGTCTTTCATCTCGTAAAGGAGCAGACTCAGGATCGAGGTCGTGCTGCTCGTCTTCAAGGCCATCGCGCTCCCTTGCCTTTCATCCTGGCGCTACAGCTAGCTGGGTCATGCAAGCGTACTCGCCGGTCCCTACATCGACGTCGACCTACCCACCACAGAACATCGCCAGCACTTCGTCGTCAGCAAATGCATTGTTGACCATCGACCCAGCTGCCCTCTCGGGGGGCAGCGCCTCATCACACGCCTCGAGCTCAGTACCATCACAACAGCAGCCCACAGCATCAGCAGATCCAAGCAGCACTTTCAGCAGCAGCAGCAACCACATTTATGGCGTCAATGGCTCCGCTGCAAGCTCGATAGCCGTCAAGCAGGAGCCAGAAGAAGACCAAGCTGCTTCTCTCTCCCAACTTCGGGTCGACGTCAATCGAGCGTCCCTCTCACATGGTGGCAAGCAATCAAAAGGCGCCGACTTGCGGCACAAGGACGCTCGCGATGCTGATGCCCTCGACTTGAAAGCGCGGACGAACGACGACCCTGCTTCCATAGTCGACCAGCTCCTCAGCAAAGACCACAGAGCAATCCTCCGACCCGACCTGTCACCCTTCATAGATGCTCGCGATGCACTGCGACGGCTTTTGCCGTATCACGTCTGGAACATCCCGCATCAAGATCTGCTGCAGGCACTCGACTTGAAGCAAGACCCGGTCCTCAGCGATGTCAGAACACGGAAGCGTCGACGCATTGCGCATGCCGAGCATTTCAAACGCAGCATGATCCGAGATGTGGACATGGCAGAGCAGAGTGCGCTCGCAGCGGTAGCTTCATCCGAGTTGACTTCGTCGGCCATCAAAGTCGACACAGACGCCAGCGCTGAAACGAACCTCGACACTGCGCTAGACGGGGAGGACGTCCAGCTCAACGAGCTCAGTCTTCCTACGCCCCTCCCTAACATCCCGCAGCCCAACTTTCCCACCCTGGACTGGGCCGAGTCTGTCTTCGCAAGGCGGAAAGGGCTTGCTTCTCGCTTCCAACGCACACTCACCAGGCTCGACACCACCCACAAGCGCGCGCCAAACACATCAATCTCGCTCGAACATCTTGAGAGGCTTGCCTACAACGATGATCGGGAAGAAGTCTTGTCGCAGATTGAAGAGCTCAAAGAGCTCAAGGCCAAGCTCGAGAAGATGGAAGAGACACGGCAGATCGATGCTGCGGAATCATCCGAAAAGATCAACCTCAGCTTCGGCATCACCGACGAGATCGAGCGGGAAAGGGAAAGGGAACGCGAGCTGGAGAGAGTCAAACGTCAGCAGGAAAGAGCAGCTGCCAAAGCGGCCAAGCTCGAGAAAGAGCGCGAAGCACGCCATCGCTTGGGCATCTATACGCCTCCGCCAGAGCCACCGAGTGCACCCGCAATGCCCGCAGCTTCGCCCGCGCCGAGTGCGAGTGCCACTCCTGCACCGTCAGGGCCGGCGTCGTTTGCGGTGTCAAGCTCGTACTCGGCTGTCAGCACGCCAGCAAGCACACCCGGAGGCTATCCGTTCCCTCCTGGCGGCAGCTTGCCCTTTGCTGCATCCGTGCCCAATGGCTTCTCGATGCCGTCCACGCCAGGCACGCCGTTTGGCTCAGCACCGCCTTTCGCTCCTGTGTCTGGCGCTACGGCTCCGGGAATGAACGGCGGACCGATGCCGATGGCTGCTCCGACGTCTGCGCCCTTCATGCCTGCCACTACCTCGATGCCAGCTACACCTTCGACGGCAGCGGCGACACCGGTCAAGCCATCCAGCAAGAGCAAAGCAAAGACTGCAGCCGCCGCAGCAGCAGCGGCAAGTGCACCGGGTACACCAGGAACCCCGGGTACTCCAGGCGTGACGCCGGGCCCAACACCTCATCGAGGTCGAGGAAGGCCACGCAAGCATCCGTTGCCCGGCACACCGGGAGGGCCTCCGATCCCCATCCCGCGCAAGAAGAAGGAGAAGCCAGCGGCAAAGCAGCCAGCAGCGACCGGCTCAGCACCGGGTACACCAGGCGCTGCAGGCGCAGCTGCCATGTCGCCGCCTTCCTTGCCACCTGGTTCAGCTGCGATGACACGTCCACCGCCATCCGCATCGCCCGTGCCGCCAACGATGCCTGGTCCAGCACCCGGTTACTCTGGCGAAGCTTTCGCATCAACGCTTCCACCCACGCCGACGCAGGTGCGACCACCTGGAGGATCGCCTCCCGGCAATGCAGCTTCGCCAATGACGGTTCGGCCGCCGACAATGCATCCAACGCTCACCAGCGCGACGAGCCTCAACACGCCGCGAGCTGTGACGCCTGCCAAGCCTTCACCGTCGCCTGCTCCCTCCGCGGCGCCGAAGAAGACTCCAAAGGCAAATGGCACTGCAAAAGCGACTCCGCCAGCAGCTGCCTCACCTGCACCAGCACCTGCTCCAGCCCCGGCAGCGAACGCCAACCCTTCCATTCCGAATCACCCCATACCCTTGCTCATCCCAGTAGCCTCGTTACCTCGACTCTCGGCATTAGGCATCCAGCCCACACCAAGCCCGCACATCCGACCCGTGATTGGCGCCAACGGACAACCACAGGGTCTCGAGGGCCTGCCAATCCCAATCGATCCGGCGCAGAGCGTCCCCGCAGTCCTTCTCGGAATCAGCGAAGGCACTGCAGAGGCGAGCGCCGATGGTGCAGGAGGGAAACAGCAGATCCTGCATATTTCTGTGGTGCTCAGCCGACTCAGCCCGAGTCAGCTCAGCGGGCTCGCCGTGCTCATGCAGAGCTTACAGGCTCAGGTCGAGGCTGGGAAGCGTACGTAGTTGTTGTGAGATCAAACTCAGTTCATTGCTTTGCTACTTTGAAGAACAATTTTGACGGTGAGGTTTGAGTTGGCTGCCTGGATGGTTTTTGTTCTCAGCCGTCACTTGCTCGTGGACTGCTTGTTCGACTCAGACTCGTTCGACTCAGACTCGTTCGACTTGGCCTCGTTCGGATCGGCCTCTTTCGAATCTATCTCGTCCTCGCTCTCCTCGTCCTCATCCTCGTCCTCACTCTCCTCGTCCTCAATCTCGTCCTCTTCCTCTTCCTCCTCTTCCTCCTCCTCTTCTTCTTCTTCTTCCTCCTCTTCTTCCTCCTCACTCTCCTCTGAATCGACATACTTGGGAGCTTCAACCATCTCCAGCTCGGGCTGAACGTTTTTGACCATCTGGCAAACGGCCTTGAGGCTAGCGTGGGTGTCGTTTGCCATGTACATTATGTTGTGGATGTCGTGCTTGTACGGGAGGTCGTCAGCCTGCCACCAGTAGTTGACATAGTTGTCCATGTCGCTGCTCTCCTTGTACAGCTTCATGAGTTGTTGGAAGATCTTGAGATGAGTGGGGTTGGTGCACTGGGGCTCAGCGGCGGGGGTCGCGGGCTTGGCGACAGCAGCGACAGCAGCAGGATCGGCCGCGGCGACGTCGGCGACGCTTTGAGTCTTGTCGGTAGCAGACGACATTGCAAGTGTCAACACTGGGTTGCGAGCTGGAGAGGCCAGAGAGTGGTTGGGAAGCTTCTTGACCAGGGTTGGTGAGGAATCGAGTGAAGAGGATGTGTGGAGACGTTTTTTGGATGAAGCGTCGACTTAGCCCTCGACGCGCTCGCCGGTGGGGCCACTCCTCGGCGTCCCACCGTTCCCACCTGACTGATCGAATCACAATCGCCGTTCTCTCGCAGCGTCAAGGCTCGGAAGCACACTCGATCACAAGCTTGTACACGATCACGTCAGCATTCACGTTGGCACCCTGCGCGACGACACCCTCTGAGTATCCTCTTCACCAGCGGATGACGGCACCCTCGTAGTAGAGAAATTCGTCCAGATCCGGCCTGCCCTCGACCAATTCGAGTTCTGGGTCTGAGTCTTTGGCCATCTTGGACATCCTCTTGACAATGCAGTGGATGTCGTCCAATTCTTGAAGGATTATCATGAGAAGATCGGCGGTTGTGCGCTCGTCCGGTTCATAACTGAGGTCCTTCTTGATTCCGGTACTCAAGGTGTAGAGCTTCATGAGCTCTTCGAGAATTGCGGTGTGAGCAGGTTCATGGCATTTTGATGCCTCCTGGAAAACAGCAGCGCTGGAGGTGGGGCCAGGACCAGCTTCGACGGTCGCCGGCTCGGAGCTCGACTGGGCGGCGCTGGGGCCAGAGGAGCTATTGTCGGGCGAAGGCGTGGGGCGCTTGCAGTCGGAAGGAGCGTTGTCAGAGCCGTCTTGAGGCCTAGGGCGCTTCTGAGGAGGCGACATACAGAAGTAGCGAGCAGTAAAGCTTTTGGAAGCGCTCTGCTGCAGATGGTGATCGAGTAAATCGTGGCGAAAGACGACCGTGACGAAGGTAGAGATCATAGTGCAAGTACAGCAGCGCACGAGCCCTCTGGCCCCTAATTGGCCTCCTGTCACCTCTTACGAGACCTCTCACCAGTCCACCTTCATGAACGACTCGTGCTCTTCACAAACCAGCTCACAATCATCGCAGAGGATCTTTCCACGCAAAGCGCTGTCGGGATTGACTTGGCATTACTCTCCTTCCGAGTCCTCCTCTTCCGATGAATCCTCCTCCCACTCGATGTCAGTCTCTGACACGTCAGTCAGAACGAGCTCGGCATTGGATCTCTTGATCGTCTTGAGCAACGCCTTCATCTTGCTGTGGTGATGTTGATTTCCATACAGCTCCATCTCGACTTGCTCCACTTGGAAATGGTCGTAGCCGGCCATGTTCCTTTGTTCTTGCTTCTTCTCCTTGACCTCAGAGCGGCTCTCGCGATACATTTGCTCCAGCTTCCTGACGAGCGTTTCGTATCCAGGCTTGAGGACCTCGCACGCCCCGGTGTCTGGTCCAGCAGAAGGCGGCATGCTGGCAACGCTGATGGGATTGGGCTTTTCATTGAGGCCGGCAGGACAGGTGCGGGGGGCGTTCACATTGGAAAGCGACAGCTTGCGCTTGCGGTCAACTTGATCAGGTTGCGGCGGCGGCATGACGAATGCTAGGATGAGAAGCGACTCCGAAAGATCCGCAAAGGAACAGTCGTCTTGAGGGATGGCAGTAGTTGTGAGGTAGTGAAGGAAGATTGCGAGGCGTGACCTGTCGAACAAAGTGTCACTTTCTGCGCAGCAGAGCGCGTCCCTGGAAGTGGTGAGGCAAATGAAACCAGCGCGGTGACCAATGCGCGCTTTCCAAAGAGACAGCTCTTTGAACGCCGGCGTACTCAGACTACCTTTGACGTAGTCCTAAAACGTCTTGTCGGTTCACACTTCTCGGTGACCGTCTTGCAGACATCGCAAAGAGGATCTCACTCACAGGCACTGAAGGGAGAAGCTTCTTATTCATACTCCTCTTCCTCGGAATACTCTGCCTCCGAATCTTCATCTAAGCCCTCCTCTTCGCCGTCTGAATCTGAAACGTCGGTCAGATCCAGTTCCGGATGAGTCTCCTTGACTTTGATGAACAAGTCTTTGATCTTGCGATGATGGTGCTCGATAGCTTGGCGGTTCGCTTCTTCCGCGTCCTGCTCGTAGGGCTTCATGTCGGTAAAGTCTGGTTCTTTGACCTCGTCCCAGTCGGCACTGCTCGCTCTATACATGTCCTCGATCGTGAAAGCGAGCGATGCATGGTCCGGCTTGGTGCACGCGAAGGTAGGAACACTGGAATCTGCAGGTGGTGAAGAGCTGCCAACGATGATAGGGCTCGGTCTGGAGTTTGGGTCGACAGGGTTTGCGCGGGGAGCTTCCTCGTTTGAGGGCGGCAGCTTACGCTTACGGTCGGCTTGATCAGGCTGCGGAGACATGGGGGCTGATTTCAGAGAGCTATGAAGTGCTACGCTGCGACGACGTCCAGGCGAGGGTGGTGATGAGACAGAGCAAAGGGAGCGAGGACGTGACTTGCCAGAGTGACGTGCGTTGGTGTCACTTTTGAGGTTTCTGAAAGGCGGAGCGCGTCTGGACCCTGAAATGTGCTGCACTTCGCTTTGGCCAACTTTGGACTTAGCACTCCACCATTTCGATCTCGCCACGCCGTCAATCCGATCAGAGCATCGCCTCAAGGCGAGCATTCTGCTCCAACGACATCATGTCCTGGAGCTGTCAGCGCTGTCGGCAGCCGTTGCTGTTGCATCCGTCGGTCTCCTCGGATCTCGACCTCAATCAATCGGCGTATGACCTCGTGCAGGACTCTTTCATCGCGCCGCGCCACGCCTTGAACTCAAAGGCATCATCATCATCATCGAGGATACCAGCTCTATCCACAGACAAGCCAGAGGATGCCGCTTCGACGTCAAAGCCCACTGCTGGCGAAGGTCCAAATGATGCCAACTCGCTAAGCGCACGACTCGCCGCCTCATCGGCGCTCTTCGATCTGCTATCGCATCCGCCTGTGGCCAAAAGCGGCAAAGGATCACCGTCAGCATCGCGGATCAGCAAGAAGAATCTTAAATCTCGCAGCTCCTCGTCGACGGTCATCGATCATCCACTCTGCAAAGCATGTACAGACACGCTGCTCGACATTATGGACTCGCAAATGTCGCAAGTGCGCTCGCAGCGCGACTCGTACCTCGCATTTGAAGCCGAGCTGCGCAGATATAAGGTGTTGCCATCGTCAGCACGGTCCAGCCTTCAACGTCGCGGGTCTTTCTCCTCATCCACAGCAAGGCAGATAGAGAGTGATCAGGACACGGCAGCGATACGACAGCAGCAGCTAGAGGAATGCCAGAGCTTGCAACACGAGATCGACGAGCTCATCACCGACGAGTCGACCGCATTGGGCGAGCTCAAGGAAGCCGAAGCTGCGCGATTAGATATCGAAGCGCAACTCGCAGCCATTGCCGAAGAAGAAGCTGCGCTGCAACAGGAAGAAGAACGGTTCTGGTCGCAATACTCTTCGCACTCGCTGACGCTGTCGAAGCTGGAAGAGGAGAAGGCGTCGCTCGCGATGGCCGTGGCGCACGACAAAGAGCTGCTGGCCCGGCTGCAAGCGACAAACGTCTACACGGACGCCTTCTGCATCGGCCACTCAGGCGGCATTGCCACCATCAACGGTCTCCGTCTCGGCAGGCTTCCCGGGCAACCGGTGGAGTGGAACGAGATCAACGCGGCATGGGGACAAACGGCGCTGCTGCTCGACGTGCTCTCTCGCAAGCTCAACATCGCTTTTCGTGGCTACCGCCTCATTCCCAAGGGTTCATTTAGCGTTGTGTATCGCTACGAAGATGCGCGCACGCAGCACTACTCATCCGCTTCTTCGTCCGCATCCACCTACCTTCCTTCCTCAGCAGCAACTGACGCAGCCGAAGCAGCAGATGGAGAGGAAAGCGGCGAAAAGACGGTCTACGAACTCTACGGCTCGTCCGATTGGCAGATTGGCCGTCTGTTGCAAAGCAGACGCTTCGACCACGCCCAAACGGGCTTCCTGGCGTGTCTTAAGCAGGTGGTCGACTTTGCCGCGAGGGAGGACGGTGCATTCCAGACACCGCATGCGATCAACAAGGACAAGATCGGCGAGGCGAGCATCAGGCTGCAATTCGGGAGCGACGAGACGTGGACGAGGGCCTTGCGGCATGTGTTGGTCACGTGCAATCGGGTGCTGATGTGGATGGGGGAGCGCGAGAGAAGGGGGCAGCAGGGTGCAGAAGGCGGAAGGGTCGTCATCAACGGCAGGGATGTGGCTGCCGGCGGCGGAGGCGGTCTGAGAGGCGGAGCCGGTGTGGCCGCCTGACAGTCAGATCGAACGAAATGCAAGCCTCTACTTCCTTCAGGTGGTCCCGTTGCACGCCAAGTCAGCACATGACATGAAGCACGTTCGTGTCACATTGATTTCACGGCTCTCCTCTTCGCAAGCATGGTTCGCAAGCATGGCTTGAAGTGTCTAACAATGACGGCGCATATGGACCATCTGCAGCAGTTGAGTCAAACCGATCCCTTGACTCCACACCATGAACCGTGGGACTGCGCACGCGTTGCCATGCTCCCACTTTTTCGGGTGGGAGTCGTGGTTCCGGGGTCGGAGCGAGGGTGGGTCCTCGAATTTGAATTTGAACGTGATCTGTTTTAGGCTCATGCTTGGCGTAGAGAAATCGCAACACCACTTCGCTTGTGCGCACCGCCTCGCACGACCACGGCGCAAAGCCTCCACTCTAACGCTTGGCACCTTCTCAGTCGGGCCGAATCTGTCAACCCTAGCCCCCTGAAGTGAAAGCTTCCTAAGCTCGAACGTTTCCCTCCGGACGACCACCATCCTAGAACATACCCGACTGTTGGATTGGATGCGATCATGACGGACCACGCACCCACCGCCTCCTCCTCGTCGCACACAGGCAACGGCCAGCAGCAATCGAATCGCGAGTCGCTCTACTCGCAACTGCGCTGGTCATCGCACCACACCCCCATCACACGTCGGCGCAAGCTCGAACTTCTCCGCTCCTACCTCCCCGACTGGATCATTACGATCCTTCTTGCGGGTCTGCTGGCGATTATCAACAACGTCCACGGCTTCCGACGGGAGTTCTCGCTCACGGATACATCCATTCAGCACACGTATGCGGTGCACGAGCGGGTGCCGACGTGGTTGCTTGGCGTGCTGGCGGTGTTGATCCCTGCGATCATCATCGTTGGGTTTTCACTTGGAGTCTCGAATTCGGTGTGGGACCTGCACAACGGTCTGCTCGGCTTCGTGCTCGCCCAAGCACTCACTGTGACCGTCACGACAATCATTAAGTGCACAGTCGGCCGACCTCGACCGGATCTGATCGACAGGTGTCAACCGGCTCCCGGCTCCGTCAACGCCTCGCCGTACGGCCTCGTCACCGACATCATCTGCACCGTCGGCGTCGACAACAAGATCCTCCGCGACGGCTTCCGCTCGTTCCCCTCGGGTCACGCCTCGACCTCCTTCGCAGGCTTCACCTATCTCTCGCTCTACCTCGCCGGCAAGCTGCACCTGTTCGACCGTCGAGGGCACGCGGTAACGGCCTGGCTATGCGGCACCCCGCTCATGGCTGCCACCCTCATCGCCGTCAGCCGCACCATGGACTACAGACACCACGCAACCGACGTCATTGCTGGCGGCCTTTTGGGGCTGGTAGTAGCATACTGGAGCTACAAGCTCTACTATCCCCCGCTGGGCCATGCGCAGAGTCACAAGCCGTACTCGCCCCGCATCCCCAATGAACGGATGATGGGCGCGGGCGAAGAGGGTTACGCACCAACGCAGGGCGAAGAGCGGGAGGGATTGAGACCGTTCCGTGTGCAGAGCGGCCGCGAAGACGAGGGCAACCCGTACAAGCCCCACGGTCACAACGGGCTCGACACCTCGATCGAATATCCAGACCGAGAGACCGTTCCTCGTGTATAATTTTTTACGATATGCATTCATGACAACTCCGAAAGTTTGTGCTCAACATACCCGACGAGGCCAGAGGAAACGTCGTACGCTGCCTCGATCTCCACTTTGTACCCCGTCAGGAGCATGGTTGTCAACCTCGTCCTCTTTTCGACTTCGTCTCGAGGCAGAGTGCGGAGCAGACGCACCGCCATCGTCCGCTCGTCGTTGCGCAGCTGTACCAATGCCCCACCTTCGTTGGGGGGAAGAAAGTCTTCCACATCAACACCGAGCCATTGTACCCCGAACTGGTGGTGAATGTGCACGCCGTACGGATCGCCATCGAACAGTCCCAGCACCCGAATCTCGCGGCCGAACTGGCACTGAGAGGACGAAAGCAGACGTAGCAGTGTGCGTGTGGCGTGGTCTGGATAGCCTTTGGCCGTAACGATGACGACTCGTCCCCAATCTATCGAGCTGGCATTCGAAGCCAAGGCCTGGTGCTGGAGAAGGGTTTTGAACACCGCCTCCTTCTCCACCACCAGCACGAGATGCGCACACCTTGCAGAAGCGCACTCCGGCGTGCATTGAAGGTCAACTCTCCACCCAACACCGACCTCGGGCGGGATGAATCGCGCTTGTCCCGCCCTACACTTGATCGCTTCCTGCCGCGGTGGCACCAGGGTTAGCGGTCCAGCGATCATCCCGCGTGGGCTAGCAACGATGTTGAGCTCCGCCCGAGCCGCACAGCCGAGCAAGGTGACAATCTGGTTGATGATGCGGTCCGACGCGGCCTGGGTGCGGAACAGTTGGAGGCACTGGTAGAAGATGTCCCTGCTCCCCGTGTTGATCTCTTTCAAGCTGGTCAGCGGACTGAGAGGCAGTGAGGCAGGGGACGAGAGGGGATGACTTACCGCTTGGTCACCAGTGTACCGCGTAGCAGGTTGGTTTGGATCAGAGAGAGCACTTTAAGGATCTGAGCTGATGCGTGAGAGCGGTTGGCGGATTCGTCAGGAGCTCGATCCTTGAAGAGAAGGGAGAAGGAAAGGCTCACCAAACCGTCTCAGTCGCGCAACGCTCGACGGTGGGTACGACACGTTGCTCTCCTTCCGCTCCCCATCTTGGGCGAAGCTGAGCAGTCTCATGGGTGTCACTTTGGGCTTTGCCTCTCGTGCTGCTCTGCGTCGCTTGGCTGGTCGATCGCTAGATGACGCTTGCGAGTCAGCGGAGGAGAGCGACAATGGTGGCGTGGGCTGTTGGAGAGCCGCATCCTGCAAGACGAGCTGACGCACAAAATGGGTGATCAGCTCATCGATGCGCGCAAGCACGGCTGGTTGTGTGCTCGTCATGGCCCGCCGATCGACGAGGTCAGGAGATGGATGATGGTGAGGAAGGAGACGCTCTCATGTGCAGACACCGCAAACACCTTTGTGGCCCGTTCGTTCAAAGTAGGGACCTAGTCGGGAACCATGCCGAATCACGTTGTCATCACCGGAAGGTCCGTCTTTCGATGGTCGGCACACCCGAGTCGTCCGCTGTAAGATTGTTGTATTGGCAAATCTACGAGGAAGGATCGATCTTGAGCGAGAAATCGACGTGCTTGGTCGACTGGTGGATCGAGCTGGTCGAGATAATGTCGATCGAGTTGTCGACATGACCTCCCTGCTGAACGTTGTCGATGTCAATCCCTCCGCTGCTTTCGAGCAAAAACTTGTGTTTCGCGGAAAACTCGTCCTTCAACCTTTTTGCGTTGCTGATGAGCGACTCTCCCTCCATGTTGTCGAGCATGATCACATCTGCACCTGCCTGGATGGCTTCGACCGCCTCGTCGTAGCTTTGGACCTCTACGTCAATGCGCAGGGAGAAGCCGCAGACGGACCGCGCAGCGTGGACGGCGTTGGTGACAGAACCGGTGGACCAAATGTGGTTGTCCTTGAGCATGACCATGCTACTCAAGTCGTAGCGGTGCATGTCTACGCCACCGACGAGCATGCCGTACTTCTCAACGTCCCTGAATCCGGGTGTGGTCTTTCGTGTTCCTGCTACGATGCCCTGATACCCTGCCGCCCGCGCCTTCTGCAAGAACAGCCCAGACGCAGTAGCAATACCCGAACACCTCGCCAGCGTGTTCAATGCCACCCTCTCACCCAACAGAATCTTACGCGATGGACCCTCCACCGTCGCTACTGCAATCTTGACCTTCCCGCCCTCCGTAGCAACCTTGAGCCATTCGCCCTCGGTGAAGTTCCACGTGACCTTGCAATCGAGCTGCTTGAAGACTTCGTCGAAGAAGGGGACGCCGGCGAGAATACCCTCGCTCTTGCAGAAGAGTGTGGCGCGCTTAGGAGCCTCGCCGACCACAAAGCCGCCCCAGTCGAATGAGGGACAGTCCTCCTTGAGCCATTCGCTGATCTTGACCTTCCACGAGGGCGGGAGGAGGTTAGCGTAGACAGGGGTCGAGGTCGACATTGTATCGGTTGTCTCCTGATGACAGCGAGTGATGGTTGCCAGATAAGCTCAGATCTTGACACCTTTTAGGAGGCTCGGTCGATCGGTACCTCGAGAATCGGATCTTGGTGGTGTTCGAAGGCGAAAGCTCAAGCTTGTCAAGAGTTGTGGAGAAGGTCCGCGCAACCCTGCCGTCCCACAAGGGTTCAAGCCGAAGATTGCCGGACCCTTCTCGCAGAATTTCCAATCGGCCGGAAATTTTGGCAATTTTGGCAACATGTCGATCTCACACCTTGGCAAATTTCGCCGGTGTTGGTCTCGCCAAAAAGGAGATCGACATGGCAGCGAGCATGAGGTGCAGCGTAGAGTTGAAGCCAAGGCGGGCGGAGTTGGAACCAGGTGCCGATCGCATGGAGATCCCTCGCCTGCTGCCTCCGAAGTCGACGCCGAGAAGCGCATGCAACCTGCCATTCCTCGTACTCCTGTGGTGGTTGTCGCTTCTGCGATGCATTGTGGATACCACATGCCGCAAGGGGGGACAAGAGGGGGTGCGTATGAGATTCATTCCACACCACGCGCGATTTGAGAGGCGGCTCAGAAGCTCAACGCCGTCAAGTGGGTGCCTTCGTCGGCCGTCACCATCAAACTTTCATCCACGATGAAAGACGTACGCTTGCGCATAGATAGGAGCCAAGGCTGAGCCAAGATTTGGCGTTCTCATCCCTGAACGGTGTCCCTGAACGCTCTGATGGTGGTGCATGAGGATGTAGGCCATGCCACTTCAGGACAAGCTTGCTATCCGCTGCGAGTGATTCGATGCATTCTTCTGGTTCAGAGACAGGGGTTCAAAGCCAAAAATCCAAACTGCGCTTCTCTCGAGGAGGGTGTTGTGGACGTGCGCGTGGGCGCGAGTTCGAGATCGAAAGCTGTCCATTTCCGCGGTGTGGAATTCACAGCCAAGACCAAAAAAGCGTCTCGGGATGAGGTAGATTCTCGTTCGAGTTGTTGATGCTGTCCACTGCAGTCCTCGCCTTGTGGTCCACTCAACGTCGTCACTCGTCCTCGACGCTGCCTTGCAAGAGCCAGACCGCCCCACTTTCCTACGCTGCATTCAACCTCCGCTCCTGTTCCTATTTACACAGTCCGATTCCTGCGCCTCTTTCTCCCCTCATCGCTCAGCTTCCACTTCCGACCTCACCACCACCATCATCTCCTTCCCACGTCGTCGTCGTCGACAGAGATCATCATCAGCGAGCTCATCGCGTATACGAGCCTCGAACAGACCTCCGCAAACTACACACCGCACTACCCCCTAGCGTCACGCTTTTGCAGGCCATCATGTTCAAAGGTAAGCATCACTCGAGTGCACAGCATGTCGTCCACAGGAACGATGACTGACCTTTCGCCCTTCGCATACCAGGTCTGAAACACAAGATGTCGAAGCGATTCGACGAGGAGCCCAAAAAGTCGCCCTCGCTCCCGCCTTCGCCCACCAAGCCTGCTGCCTACGCCGCCGCTGACACCACCCAGCCCCAGACCCCCGCCGCAACGGTGCCAACCACCACCGCCCCTGCTGCGTCCGCTCCCTCGACCTCGGCCGGCACCACTCCCGCCGCGTCTACTCCTAGCACGGCGCCCACCACACCCCCTACCACCGCCGACCCTTCCACCACCATCACCGACTCTGAAGGCCACGAGTTCACCACCAACGGCGCCATCGTGCCGCGCATCAACCTTGGCTACTTCACCAACTGGGGCATCTACGGCCGCAAGTACTCGCCCCTCGACGTGCCCGTGTGCGACCTCACGCACGTCCTCTACGCCTTTGCCGATGTGAACCCCAACACGGGCGAATGCATCCTCACGGACCTGTGGGCAGACGAGCAGCTGCACTACACCGGTGACTCCTGGAATGACAGTGGCAACAACCTCTATGGCAACTTCAAGCAGTTCCTGCTGCTCAAGAAGAAGAACCGGGCACTAAAGCTGATGCTCTCGGTGGGAGGTTGGACTTTTGGGCCGCACTTTGCACCTATGGCGTCGGACCGCAACAAGCGCGCCAAGTTTGTCTCCTCCGCCATTACCATTCTCGAAAACGACGGACTGGACGGCATCGACATCGACTGGGAGTACCCCGACAACGACGCGCAAGCGGCCAACTACGTGTCCCTCCTCAAGGAGCTTCGCGCCGGTCTGACCGCGCACCAGCAGAAGAAAAAGGATGCCAACCCGTACCTCCTCTCGATCGCAGCGCCGTGTGGACCCGATCACTACCAGAAGCTGCGTGCCAAGGACATGGACCAGTACCTCGACTTTTGGAACCTCATGGCGTACGATTTCGCCGGCTCCTGGTCCACCGTCACGGGCCATCAGGCTAACCTTTGGTCGATCAAAGGTCAACCTCCTTCGGCGGACAACGCGATCAACTGGTACATCGCCCAAGGTGTGGTGAGCCACAAGCTCGTCCTCGGCATTCCGCTGTACGGACGTGGCTTCGAAAACACCGATGGCCCGCAGAAGCCTTACAACGGTACAGGCCAGGGTACGTGGGAGGCGGGTAACTGGGATTACAAGTTCTTGCCCGTCAAGGGTGCCAAGGAGATGATCAACACCAAGATCGCCGCTTCCTGGAGCTACGATGCCAAGAAGAGGGAGTTTATCAGCTATGATACTCCTCAGAATGTCTTGTTGAAGTGCCAGTACATTGTCAACAAGCGACTGAGGGGCGCCATGTTCTGGGAACTTAGCGGTGACGCAACTAAGGCCCAGGGAGGTGCGGATAGGAGCATCGTCACCATCTGCGCCAAGAACATGGGCGTACTCGACTCGACGCTCAACCACATCAGCTACCCCTACTCTAAGTGGGACAACGTCAGGAACGGCATGAAGTAGGTTCCATGTCTTGCCGACTGTTCGATTTGGTTCCGACCTCTCGTTTTCGTTTCTACATGCACTCGTTTCTTTCACCACTTTTAGCTACGATTCGTTCCGGTCAAAGCGCGGTCCCATCCGCGGTTGATCATGCCTTGCTATGGACAATCTCATCTTGCTTCTTCCTTTCTCTCGTGTCTGTGTTTGTGATGCCGAATCAAGCTGTGCGGCAAGCGTGATTTTTTGGGCCGCCTTTTTGTGTCACCATTTTGAGGCTGAGTTCCTTTCACGTCTCGATTCTTGACCTGTCTGTCTGTTCTGCGACGACATTTCTCATCTTGATCTCATCTCGCGAACACACGCGCACACTGCTGCACATCGATAGTGATTGGAGCAAATGCATGCATCTGCTGGTTCCTCACGCACCCACTCCAGCCGCACCCAACGCCGTCGCCGCCAAGACCATCTCCAAGCTGCCCCTCACCTGCATCAACTCCCTCTGCAGGCGCAGCTCGTCGCTGACCTTGGCCCAGATCCTGCCGAACAGATCGTCGATCAGCGGGCTCTGGCCAATGACGCTCGCATACGTGTCGACGATGACGTTGAGTGTGTCGCAAACCAACTCGACGTAGGTGGGATTCGCCGCGTGGCGCAGGAGGAAGCGGAGCACGGGTTCGAGCGTCACATCGTCCCTCCCCGCCACTGCCCTTCGGAGCCCATCGAGACTACCACGTGGACTGCGGTGGATGAGCTCCAGGATCAGCCCGAACGTGACACTCGGCGCGACACCTTTTCGCAAACTTGCATCCAGCGCATCGGCGTAGCGGAACGCCTTGAGGAAGCGATCGTAGTCCTGCAGCTTTCGTCTGCGCACACTGTCCACGCGGATGTCGTCCGTCGTCTTGCGCACGTTGACAGCCGAGGGAAGGTTGGACGCCGCCGCTTTGCCTTGGAGGAAGAATTCGTACGCGCCCGCGTTCATCGCCGCACGCGACGACTCGCGGCGCTCCAACTCCGAGGCTTTGACATCGCGCTTCCGAACGCAGAGCGTGCCATCCGCCATACCTACCGCGATGTGCGACTCGTCCGGCGACACCGCCATGGATAGGACTGGCGAAGGGTATCGCATCGTGTGCGTCACCTTGAACTCCTGCGCCGGATCGTATACCTTGACCAAATGATCCAGTCCACCCGTCAACACGCGCATGCCACCCACGCTGTCCGCGTTGCTCGCGCTATAGTCCGCTCCTGAGTGCACGCTCAGCGACAACGACGTAATCGTCTTTTGATGGTTCGAGATGGACGCCATGCACCGCCCGCCCATCATGAGATCCCACACCTTCATCACTGGTCCACCCACGGACAATGCTACACCTCCTCCTCCTGTTGGGTAGACCAGCACGTCTTCCACCGGAGCACCGTGGGTCATGCTCATGGCGCACCCGTCCGTCCTCGCGTCCCACAGCTTGACCGTCCCATCATAACTTCCCGAGAGCATCAGCGCCGGGTTATCCGGACTGACCACCGCCGATCGCACATAATCTCCATGCCCTTCGAACACATGCACCGCCTTCTGTTCGGGCACGTCCCACAGCCTGACCGTCCTATCATCCGACGCGGACATGATCTGCGTCCCGTTCGGTGAGAACCTCGTCACGTGCACAGGACCCGTGTGTCCGCGCATCGACCGCAGAATGGCTCGCGAGGTGGTATCAAACACTTGGATGAGCCCGCTGTCGTCACCAGCAACCATGAGCCGGCCGTCCGAGCGAAAGTTGGCCGAGCGCGCAACGTCTTTGAACCGCGAGATGGTTTTCGAGACGCGGCTGTTGCGCATCGAGTAGATCTGGACGCGGGCGCCGGTGGTCACGGCAAACTTTTGGCGCGCGGTGACCGAGGTCGGCTGCGTAGAGGTCGAGCCGATGGTGGAGACGGAAGGGGTGGCGGTCGGGTCATCGTCGGGAGAGGTGGTCGAGTAGACCGAGACGGGAGGCACAAAGTGGATCGAAGTGATGGGCGCGAGCTCTTTGACAAAGACGGGGGCTCGGAAGGTGCGCCAGTAGTGGGATTCGGGAGAGCGCGACGAGGATGGGCGGGTAGAGCGCTGCTCTACGGGGCGGAGGGACGAGTACTCCATTGTGGTGGTGGTGGCGGGCTTTCGTCGATCAGAATGAGGTGATGATGGGGATGCGAGATGCTTTCAGCGCCTGGTGTGGGCGTTTGCTGCCCTGCACGCTATCGAGGTGAGAATGTCGAGGTCGTCGAGCTTGCACGAATAGCAGATGCGCCGCCGTGGATACCGTACGGAGCCTGTGTTGTGGTGATGTGATAGGAGGGTGAGGATGATGGCTCGTAGGATGTAGGCAAGGAAGAAGGAATGTGGAGCATTGAGCACCGTTGAGGAAGGAACTTCCGAAAAATTTCAGAAAGACCCTGGCTCTGTCACGTGCCGAGGTCCATTTCCTCGCTTGTCTTGCTAGACAGAGTCTAACAAGTTAACAAAATTCGAGCGCGCCAGCTCGTGCCTCACGCTCGCCACTTCGCAAGCCATGTCGGGCCAGGCCAGGGAGCATGCTTGGCAGTCACTCCTCAACGCCACTAGGCACGTCAAGGCACCCCCGAACCCAGAGTGATCGCAATCACACTTTTATTGCAGCTTGTGTCAGAACGAGGGTCTGACGAAAGCAACACGGACAGCATCTTCAGCCAAGGCTGCGGTTAAAGATCGACCCGACGCTGCCGAGATGGTTTCTTGGACGATGCGACGTGGTATCAGCACGGCGATGTCACACTCCGAGCGAGCAGCGTGCAGGACGACAACCTTGCAGATTCCAGCACAGGGTTTGCGAGAGCCGAACCTCGCTTGCTCCTTGCTGCATTCCAGAAGTTTGCCATCCCTGACAGCGGTCGCCCCTCGAAGAACGCTGTCGGCACGAATTTCCAACGCGTAGCTTGTTCGCTGTCGACCTGTCGTACATAGCCGAGCATGTTCCACTTGATCTGCATTCTGCAGCAAGGGATCGACAAATGAAACTGAGGAGCGCGAGAACCTCCTTCATCTGTCATCCAGCGCTCCTTGGTCCGCTGCTGGATTCCAAACTCAGACAAACACACCTGCCAGCCGGATGACAGCTTGCAAACAAAGGTTCAAGGCGCTTTGCCACTACTGCGGGCGTGCAGGCCTTCCTTGCTGCAGGTGCGATTGTCATCTTGCTCCTGCAGGGCTTTCCGTTCGTGTCCGCCTCTTCAGGTCGCTCGGTTGGCTACATTTCCGAGAAGGGTACCTGTGTTCGAAGTCGACACATCGCCTCGAAGATTGCGGCAGGCCCCGAAGAACATGAGAGCAACGAGGTCAGTGCCCGGCAATGCAAGATCGAGTGCTTCGTTGTTTATGCAACGGAGCTAAGCGATGTCCCCTCCAGGCTGCTCATTGCAGTACGATCATGAGCAGCCGATGACACCGACAAATCCTCTCTTTCTCACCTCATGAACGGTCAATTGTGGCCCTCCTTTGCGTTCTTCGGCTCGTTAAGCCTTCATTCTTCCTCCCGTCCTGCGGCGAGCCGCCAAGCATGCCACGGTCCTCCTCTATAAGCCTCTGAGCCAGTCTTGTTTCGCTCTCGGACAGTCCTCTCGCTCTCTGCCTATGCCTTGCCCCTCATATGCCTCCTTTGTGCCTCTTTGTAACCGAGCCGCACTCCTGGCCGTGGCGCAGAGCCAGCTGTGCTGGGCGTGAACGTCGAATGTCATCATACTTGTTCCTATCGCTTCCTCCTCTCCCTCATCAATACCTTCATTCCTTACACTCCGCTCCTTCTGCTGTGCTTCCCCAGTCGCTTATATGCGCTTCATCATCTTTCAACTGCCTGTCAGGACCACCCCGTCTGCCTCTCCTCACCACATCCCGACCTCATTGCTTTCGAAGCGCTCCTTGCTATCTCTCGACCTCCCAGCTGGACTCACTCTTCGCTTCGTCAGATCGGCAAGCTTCCTGGCCTTGACTGGCACTACAGCTATCGCCGAGCCTACTCTTGAGTACGCGGCGATCCGACGGTATCCCCCGCAATTGAGCAGCGACCTACCAAGTCAACGACGCCGAACCCGCCTACTTGCGGCAGCTATTCGTTATTTGGGCCATCTGTTCCTCACATCGGATCAGCGGTCGATGTTCAGCTGTCAGCACCGCTAGTCAAGTCTCCGTCGTCGCGGTAAGCCAAGCCCTCGCTCAGCACTGCCTTGAGTTGCTTGCACACACGATGACCGCGCTGCCACCGTTCGTGGCATGGACGCTCCTCATCCTCCTCTGCTTCCTCACGCCGCCCGCACTAGCAGCCAAAAAGATCCTCATCTACACCTACACGCAAGGTTTTCGTCACTATTCGATCCCCACAGCCGTCTCTGTCATCGAGCACCTCTCTTCCACGGCCATCCCACCGATCGAGACGGTCCACTCCGAAGATCCTTCTGACTTCGAATCCCCTGACTTCCTCACACAATTCGATGCACTTCTCTTCATCTCTGTCTCTGGCAAGGCTCTCTCCCCCACCGGCGCCAATGCTCTGCGGGAGTACATCGAAGCGGGCGGCGGTTTCCTGGGTGTGCACGAGGCGTGCGATGCACTCTACCACTACAGCTGGTACGGTCGTCTCGTAGGCGCGTTTTTCAACTACCACCCCCAAATCACGCATGCCACGCTCAACGTCAACACTTCCCACCCGGCCACCGCACATTTGAATGCGACATGGAGGGTGTATGATGAGATGTACAATTTCAATTCGAACCCCTCCTTGCTGGGGAAGCAGTATGTGATTACGGCGGATGAAGGTTCGTACAAGGACCCAGTGGAGACGGTGGAGCAACGAGCACGCGTGCAGGGGGAGATTCATCCGATAGCATGGTGGAAAGAGGGCAACCAGCTGGACTACAATCGACACGTAAAGGTCGGCGGTGGAACAGATCCAACCAAAAAGGAGATTCGAGAGGGGACAGCAGGGACAGGAGGCGAGGGAAGAAGCTTCTACACCGCCCTCGGACATACAAACGCTATGTGGAAGGATGAGGCGTTTCAACAGCACATCATGGGTGCGGTAGGATGGTTGTTGGAGAGTCCCACGTTGAGGAGCAGCTCGGCGAACGCATCGGAAGGCGCGGTGGGGAGCGCGTTCGATCCAACCGCGGCGAGTAGGACGATGAGGAAAGGGGCGACGGGGGCGATTTCGGGCCCAGGCGTGTCGAGCGTCACGGTCAAGGGTAGTCCGCTGCCGTGGTCCAAATCGCAGATCTCGACCAGCGGCACACGGCGCGCTCGAGGGACAAGACGGTCGAACGTGGCGGCAGCGTTGGCAGTGTCGATGCTGCTAGCCATCTGCGTCTGATCGTCTCAGTGGTCTGGCCGTCAGCTTCATTCTTCACAACACGAGCGTACCGGTCCTCGCTCTATACCCCTTCATACTTGTATCATCTTTCGCACCTTTCTTTGCCGCGACGAGCACGGAATCGCAGATCGTTTCTTCCCTTATCTTTGCTTGCAAAGTGGTCAACATGGAGTTACGTCAGGCTCTGCGCATCGCAACGCACATTCAGCTCACCTGGTTACAGCCCTTCCTGCTCCGAGCTTCACCACGGTGCTGTGCGGTCGGACCGCCTCGCTTCCTCTGCGACCCGTGGCACCGACTCAAAGACTCATCGACAAGGCTGCTTTCCCTCACGGGCTCACACACGCCGAGGCATTCGCAACGTCTTCCCCTTGTGTGAGATTCATCGTGAAGACCGTCCTCGCGTGAATGAAGCAATAGAGCGAAGCTAAGACGCGGGATCGTTCGAAGCGTCCGTGGGCGGCGAAGGGATGCCGCGCGTCGTGGCGATGGACGACGTCGAGACGCTCTCTGGCATGCCTGCTGTCGGAGACCGGGCGGCGCCGAGGGTGGCTGGATGGGGAGCGATGCGCGTGGTGGGCGTGCTCGGCGAGCCGCCGTCGAGCGCTGCTGCGGTGGCCGCTGCAGCTTCCTTGTGCCTCTTCTCGCGTTCGAGCCTTCGCAACGACTTGGAGCGCCCGGAACGCTTGCTGTCTCTGCCTTCCCTCGTGGTGCCCGTCTCGCCGTCGGCTGTCGCATCGACGGTGGTTTCGCCCTCCGCTGCCTCGCCACTGTGGCCAGTCGCGCCAGCTGGCGAGCCGTCCTCGTCCTCGCCACCCGCGGCGGCGGAGGGAGGGAACGTCATCTCGGTCCCCATGAACGCGTGATTGAGCAACTCGTCGGCAGACGGCCGGTTGTTGTAATCCAGCTCGAACGTCTTCTCCAAAAAGTCGCGGCACTCGTTGCTGATCTCGTCCGGCAGCGTCGGCTTCCTCCCCATTCCGATCTGGAACAGTGCCTGCATCTGGTTCAGCTCGGCCCACGGATGCGTGCCGGAGATCATCTCGACCACCAGACACCCGAGCGACCAGATGTCGGCTTTGATGGTGTAGCTCGTCTGCTTGACCACCTCGGGGGCCATCCAGAAGACGCTACCCTGCAGACTGGGGCGGTTGGCGGGTCCACCCGCTCCACCGCCTGCAGATCCGCCCTTGTTGGTCGACAACACGAGATCCGACTCGACCTTCTTACTAATACCAAAGTCCGAGATCTTGATGCCCCCCTTGTTGTCGACCAGGATGTTGGCGCCCTTGATGTCGCGATGCATGATGCCTCGATTGTGCAGGAACGACAACCCCTTGAGGATCTGCCGCACAAAGTTGCGCACCAGCGGCTCTTCAAACGCTCCGTAGTTGCGTAGGAGCGCCACGATGGATCCACCCGGCACGTACTCGAGGAAAATGTTGAGATGCGTATCGTCGGCAAACGAGTCGAGGTACTGCACGATGTTTTCGTGCTCGAGCGTTTTCAGCAGCTTGATCTCGGACTCGAGCGCATCGAGCATGCTCTTTTTGCGCTGACCCACTTGAGAATCGGCAGCGGGCAGCTCGACCTGCTTGACCGCCATCAAAAGACCCGTCTTGGCGTTCATACCGAGGAAGACGTTGCCGAAGGAACCCGCGCCGATCAGCGCACCCTTGTGCCACTTGATAGGCGCCTTGGCCGCGGCGGACGGTTGATAGATGTCGTTGGCTACATCGTCGTCGTCGGTGTCCGAGCCGTCCGAACCCAGATCGGAGTCGCTCAGGCCCGGTTCCGAGTCACCTTCACTCAAGTCGCCGTGACCTGCGATCGAGTGTCGCAACTCGGAAACGGAGCTGGCTCGGGACGTGGTGCTGCGCGCAAGAGCCATGGGATCGCCCAGATGACGATCGGCTTCATCGCCAGGAGCCTGCAGCACGGACGGGGCGCGATGGGACGAGACGCTAGCCGCGGCGTGGGTCGACTCCGCTTTCGAGATGACGCTGCGCCTCTTGTCCGTGTGGGGCAGCCCTTCGAGGTCGGAAGACTCGTCGGCCTCTTCGTCCTCCTCGTCATGACCGGTCAAGCTGCCGTGGACGTGCGACGATGTGGCACCGCTGGAAGGCCGTGTCGAGGCAGCGGCAGACGAAGAGCGTGCGGAAGCACCCGGGATGGGAATGGGCACGCCGTCCTCGTCCACCACCCAGCCTCCCCCTGCGCCGGCCAGCGAGGTAGTTTCTTTCCTGTTCTCGACTTCTTGCGTGATCTCGTCGACCGTAAGCAAGCTGGCAGTGTCGGCATTGCGCTCGCGAGCCGCACTGAGACCTTGTCGAACTTGGGAGGCCAAGCTGCGTCGACTCCTTGCGCTCTCGCCTGAGGTGCGACGCGACACGGAGGGTCGATTGATATACGTGCTGCCCTGCGACGGCGACCGTTGCATGGGCGGAGGAAGCTGCTGCTGGCCCATGGTTCGTCCCGGCTTGTTGGGTGGGAAGGTCGAAGGGAGCTCGGCGACCGGTGATCCGACCGCCTTGAGGTCGCGCGACCACTCGTCGAGCGAGTTCCGATCCACGACGGGTGGCAGCGTCGGGGGCCCTGCACCACTTGGCTGCGGCTGCGTCTGGGACCCAGACGACAAGCGGAGAGCGTTGCTGAAAGGGTCAGTCTCCGACGGCTGGTCATGGGCGATCTGAATGATGGGCGGGGTGCCACGCTCTCGGAGGGAAGCAGACGACCTCTCCGAAGGGGGCTCATGGCCATCGTACGACTCTTTGGTAGGCAGAGGCGGCGCATCGGGGTCAGCGACAAAGCTCCAGGTACTGTTGCGCTTGGATCTCGTGCTTGCCGAGGCGCGACCGTAGATCGATCTCCTTGCCGTGCGCTGGAGCGCTTTCGAGTCGGTGGACGGGAAGAAATCGGCCAGATTCGTGTTGATGAGCTCGGAGGGGGGACGCTGGCCGAAAAAGTTGCGGATCTTGCTCGGTTTGCTGGCGATGGGAGGTGGCGAGTGGCGCTTGCTCTCTCGCTTGGAAGCCTTGATGGTGCCAGTGTTGCCGGTATGGTAGTTGCCTGAAGTTGGCGGATGGCTACCGCTGCTGCTGCCGTGACTGAGTGGGCCCACTCCCAGACCGGACATGATGCTGACAGTCGAAGCGCGCTTCATCTTCTTGCCGCTGATGGTGACGCTGCCAGCATCGCCGTCGTCTCCGTTGGGGCCAGAGCCAGGACCGGCGGGCTGCATCTGTGCGACGGGCATGCGCTCGCCGAAGAAAGCCTCGAGCTTGTTTCTCCCCGAGCGCACTGGGACCCTGCGGGCATCCTCACCCGGCAGATGATTGGGAATTCTGCGAAGCGTCAGGCCACGCTCTCGGAGAGGATCGTGCGGCTGCGGAGCATGACAGATGGCCAGCAGCTCGTTGTCGGACAGCGCCTTGGTGTTCTGTCCGTCTGCACTGGTGGCGAAGATGCCCCACGTTTCTGTCCCGCCAAGCTCATCGCCTGTGGGCCCCTGATCCGCGGTGGGTGTGTAGCTGTTGCCACTTGGCGGCTTGAGGAACTTCCGGAGGACCCGCGACATGACATCGTAGGCATCTCGACAGTCGCTGACATTGACGGTGCGCGTTGTGTTGTCTTCCTCGCTGATGAACTTGATCGTTCGGCGTTTGAGATCTTCCAATGTGGGCTGATGGGCGGTCGAGTAGTTGGCGTGCTGATTGTAGCCCTCGCCGCTATCGACGTGCCGGAGGGTGCCACTCGAGGAGGGCTGCTGCTGTTCGGGAGCGGAGGAGGCCGCAGCAAACCGCGGTGCATTGACAAACAGGCCGCGACCCACCGAGTAGCCCATGGCCTGCTGTTGGCGGTGAAGGGCAGATGGGGTGGTGGGCGTGGCTCCGTACGAGTTGGCTTCGGAGATTGGGGTGAGCGGCGAGTAGCCTTGGCTGCCTGATGATCCTCCTGCGACGGAATTAATAGACGGAGCGCCGGTTGCGGTGGCCGGACGACCCAGGCTGCTGGTGGGACCACTGCCGAAAGACGCGCTGGTGGGACTGATCGAAGGGAGAGCGCCGCGCTGCGACGCGTGTGCGCTCGGATGCCCACTGGCGCCCGTCGCAGTGTTTGGTCGGCTGCTCTGCCCGCTCTGACCATAGGGATGGCGGGAGGCAGGGAGGCCGGTCGCGGCACCGACGATGGCAGGTGCAGCGAGACTTCCGATCGAGTTGACTTTGCGGTGCATTCCGCCGTCCGCGGTGGACGAAGAAGCCGTGTTCCACACGCTGCCACGCCCTGCTCCCGGGGTGAGGCCACGGGCAGCACTGAGACCGAAGCCTTGGTTGTTGTTGATGGTGTTGGCAGGCGATGCATAGCCCGGCATGCCACGAGATGTCGACTGCTTCAGTGTGAGAGGAGGTGGCCGCATCTGACCTCGTCGCACGCTCATCGAGTTGGGCCCAAATTGGGAGTTGAGACCGTCGGCGGATGGATCGGCGTTGGGATCATTCTGGAGGTACTCGATCTCTCCTTCATTGGCGTAGAGCGCATGGGTTGCCAAGGGGGAGAGGGGCGGGATGGAGACGACACTAGGCCTGCGTGCCATGGCCGAGTCAGCGCACCGCTTGTTGAGCAGCTTGATAGCGGCCGAGATGCGTACGCGGTCCTTGACCATGGTGATGCCCATTTCCTTGAGCGCGGCCTGATCCACATCGAGGATGACAGAGCCGCGAATGTCGTTGTCGGCGAAAGTGGACGCGTGATGGCCGAGGCGTGCTGAGCTTAGCCAGGCAGCCACATCTGCGTCGTCCCATCTGCCGAGATCATCATAGGTGGGTCCAGAGGGGAGGTAGGCGGCGGAGAGAGGCGTGGCGGGCCGGGAGCGCGGACTACCCGTCATGGAGGAGGGGCCTGCGAGCTGATGGACGCTGGCACCTGCGCCCATGGTGAGCGGGAAGCCCGGGCTGGTGGGTGTGATGGCACTCATCTCGTGTCGATAATGGAGGGGCGAAGCAGAGGTGGTAGATATACTGGGAGCCGTTAGCGTTGCTGTTGACGCAGAGCTCTGCTCAGAGCGGGTGGAATGCGATCTGCATAGGAGGCACTTGCTTTCCGTTGAGTCGACCTGCTGAATGGCCCAGCTGCCGAGAGGGAGGGGGTGATGGTGTTTGGGATATGCAGTTGGTGTTGGTGGTGTGCACGGTTGATTTCCCTTTGAGCGCGATTTGGCTCGACTCAACTTGGCGGTGACACGCGCGATTTTCAGACTCAGGCGCTGCTGCACCCTGAAATCACGCGCTCTCCGCATTTGAATTTTGCAGACACCGCTCCGCTCGACGCCGTCATCCAGACAGAAGCGTGCACGCCAGACACATGGCGACGCTCTTGCTTACGAGGTCATACTGTAGGAGCAGTTTCATGAGAAGGAGTCGTACGAGATCTTCAGCGGCTAGAGCCTCTTCATGATCTTCAAGTGATCAGACCTTTGTATCAGCACAATCTTCGCGGTCTAGGCACTCCATACGCCCACCGATGCGACCGCCTTCATATCTCCGACCTCATTCGAGTCAATGTTTGCCGTGACCGCCCACTTAGCGAGGCCACATCAAGGCACATCGCCGGTGGCTGTGTAGCTGGATCCCACTGCGGTCCCTTCATATCGGAACGACGCTGCCGAGCTCTGTCCACTTGTACACAGGGGTGCCTACACAGGGGCGGGGGAGCGTCAGACACCTCCTCACAGAAAGCTTAAATAGTCCTGGAAACACTCGGGAAGCCATCTCTCTCACCAAGCCACTCCCAACCACTTTGACATACTTCCCACCGCCTCTCCAACGATGAAGCTCAACTTCGCCCTCTTCTCGCTCCTGCTCCTGGCGCTCGGTGCCTCGGCGGCGTCCTTCTCGAACCCGGCCTTCTGCAATCCTGCAGGTGCTGACCCGGCGGACCTGCGTGTCTGCTTCGTCAACCCTTCCCGTCAGACCCTCTTCGAAAACTTCACCTCTGGCTTGAACGTTGTGTACAGTGCCGATAAAGAATGTGAGTGTCTTTCTGTCTTTCTTTCCGGCATCATCACAACGAAATCGAAGCTGAACCCTCCCAATTCTTTCCTGCAGACGTGCTGGTGACGATGAACTACAACACGTACGAAGGCATGCTCGACTCGATGCACGCCATCTACACGCTTACCAAGACAGACAATCGCTGCACCGACGTCAAGATCGTTACCAACACGCGGGGCAGTTGGAGGAAGCAGGTCTGCAACGGCGACGACGTCGTCATCATGGGTGTCTGATGCCGCGTTGCGCCGTGCCAAACGCTATCGTGCGCGCCTGATATAGCCCGGCTCGAATCGTAGCTCTGGTGTAACATTTGTTCTCGGTCCCTCATCCCATCGCAATTTCACTCGAGGTTCTGTCAAAGCCTGTCCGTTCTGTGATGCGCATGTGTACAGCAATGTCCCTCGCGTGGGCTGCTTGATTTTGAAAGAAGAAAAGCACCTTGGTATCCTACTTTACATGACGCTGTTGGGCCGAGCTTTCGCGCGCAGTTGTGAGATCATGTCTTCGGCCACGGCGAGCGACTCCCGGTGCCGCCGTGGTTGCACGGGCGCAGACTGGACCGAGTCGCCGGACTCGAAGCCATCATTGCTGACCGGCGGACGCAGACCCACCGTGCGCGACCCTGCAGTTGGCGTCCCTTGTTCATACTTTGCCGATCGTCGGATCCTGCGCACGTAGTCCGAGTCGGTGTCGCTCGCCTGGCCGGTGAGGGCGCTTCGCTGGGCTGCTGATGAAAGGGTGGGACCTTTGTGAGTGGGTCGTGGTTGGCGTGGGCTCATCGGCGTGGCCGAGATGGTGGAGGTGGACGACTTGAGAGCCAGAGAGAAGCTGGTCGACGATGGAACAGCTGAAGCGGCGGCAGTGCGAGTCTTGCGGGAGAGAGCCTCTTTGGAGGGCGAGTCGGCGTCTCGCTCCCTCGAAGCATTGCCACTGCGCACGGGAGTGGCGGCCTCCAAGGTCGCCGAGAAGCTCGTCTCGAGGTGACGCGGCACGGACGTACTTCGTCTTGAGAAGCTCGCTTCCCTGTTCGTGGGTCGGCTTGGTCTGCTGCCTTCCGCCGCCACTTCTGCGCCGTCGTCTACAGGCGTCGGAGCTCGGAGCGCCATGCTCGTCCTCGGCCGCCGTGCAGGCGTGACCATGCTAGAAGGTCGTAGCGGGGAAGACGAATGGGCTGCGGATGGAGATGGAGAGCCTGCCGAGCGATTCGCAGCCGAGGCCGCGGCCGACAACTTCCGCAGTCTCTGCGCGCTAATACTGCCAGCACCAAAGCGGGCCGCGGCTCGAAGCTGGCGCTTGGCCTTTGAACTGTCCTTCCACGCCTGCCAGCTGCGTTGCAAAAGCTTCCTGCGGAGGATTCCGTCAGCTTGATTCAGCTTCTGTGCTTCCGGGAGGTGCTCCCGCCATTGCTGCAGGGCGCTCCGCTTGAGCGACGTGTTTCGCATCCGAATTGCTGGGAGCAGGAGCGTCTGGGATTGCCAGGCTTTGAGCGCCCACTGTTTGGCTAGCTGCTGCCTGCGAATCAGCATGTCGTACTCTTGTGTCGCCAACAAGCGCTCTCTGATCTTGTCCTGCCAGGTGCCCCACGTCGCGAGAAGCAGCTTCTTCCTTGTGTTGACTGCCAGCAATTCCGCTTTCTCGCGCCGTTCTTTGTGCTCGCGGGCAGCGTCGAGCCAGCGCAGGAACGTTTGCCTCTTCCTGTCCTCTTCTTTGACGTCGATGTAGCTGTTCATCAGCGCCAGAAGATCGTCGTGTCGCAAGCACGCCTCGATCCATGCGTAGAAGGCGGCCTTGACGAGGCGGCGCTCTCGTTGCTCCTTGACTTCGAGCTCTCGATTCCGCACCTCGATGATCTTGGCGACCCATTCCTTCAAATAAGCCCGTGCAAGCGCCTCGTCCTTCTTGGCCAGGGTGACCTGCAGCAGCGTCGCTAGACGTTGCTGTTTCGCAGCTTTCGATCTCCAGATCTCGAAGACCTGGTGGGCCAAGCGTTGATCGTGCGCTGCTTCTTTGACATCCCCGCGATGCTCGCGCAGTCGGACTCGCCATTGTCGTAATGTCGAGCGCAATGTGAAGAAGTGAGAGACGGCTTCCGACTTTTGCTGCAGGAGACGATGCTCGAGTTGTTTGTTTCGCCAGGCAATGAAGAAGTCGTTGCATATTGTTTCGTTGCGCCTAGCCTGTGCATCGGCTTCTCGGTCGCGTATCTGCTTTGCCAGCTGTCGCCATCGTACGAAGCAGGCTACTTTGACTTGCTCTTGACGCCGACCGACGATGGATGTTTCGCGCTTGTTGAGACTGGTTGCCAATGTGGTGTAGCGATGCTTCCACTGGTGGAACGAGCGTTCCATGCTTCCCGTTGTGCGGACGCGATCGAGCAGAGCTGCGCGCGATCGGAGCTGCCAGCGACGAAGCGCGGATCGGAGTTTCTCGCTCTGAGCCTCTTTGTGCATCTCGATCGCTTGCTGCTGCTTTGCAGACAGGTCGTGGTTCCGATTTCGCCAAGCAGCAAGGGAGCTTGACTTGAGGCGCCGGGCACGCCAACGACTCGCCAGAGCCTCTTGCTTACGGTGCGAGCGTCGCTGTTCCACAGCGACCTTCCAGCTATCGAGTGCTGCTAGCTTCAGCCGGCGCTCTGCGAATGCCTCTGCCAGGCTGGACAGCGTCGCTCGCTCTCGCCAAATGTGCAGCGCATCTAAAGCCAGTCGTCGATGGTGATGATGCTGAAACTGTCGCACGTCTTGCGCTTGGTCCGATTTGTCCACCCATCGATCCCAGGCGCGCGAGAGGATGGAATGGTTCTGCTGGATCTTGACGACCTTTTCTCGAGTGGAAAGCTGTTGACATTGAGAAGAGCGCATCTGCCACAGAGCAAATGCGCCGCTCTGAAGGTGATGCTGTCGGATGTCGTCCGCGAGACTGCTCCTGTGACGATGTCTCCAAAGAGCGAATGCCTGCGTTAGCATCCGCTTTTTGACAGACGCGGTCGTGGTGTAGTAGGCTGTCCGCATCGAGCCTTTCTTGAGCTCTTCTTTGCGCTCGACGGCAGTATGTGCGCGGCGCTTCCAGTGTCGGAAGGCGGTGAGAGTGCAGCGGACTCGGTCCGTCTTTTCACCGATCTCGTTAGGTTCCAGACCTCGGAGCGACTCGGCTCTCCAGCGTTCCCATGCCTTTTGTACGAGGACATGCCCGCTGGCATCGACTGCGTTTTGACTCCTCTCGAGATGCTTGCGAGTCAATGTGACCCACCAGGCTAAGCTTGTCTGCAGGAGTCGACGCGCCCGCCACCAGTCGGCTTCCCCGATTGATTCGTTGGTTTCCCCCTGCGCTTCCGTCTCGTAGGTCTCAGCCTGAGATTGTCGCAGTCTGGAACGCGCCAGGAGGGACGATTGTACGAGCTGATCGAAGCGGCGTCTAGCGTCGGAGGGGAGGCGAGCGACGTGGTTTGCGGAAGTCTCTTCGCGGTCGTCGGTCGCCCTCGAGTCGTTCTGTTCGAGATCATCTTCTGTCTCCAGCATTCGACTAAGACGAGCCTGGATTGCAGAAATCGGATCATCAAGCTGCGTTCGCCGAAGACGCGACCGATCGTCCTGGTCCAGCTCGTCCCGCAGCGATCGAGTTGGCGTCTCTGCTAGGGCTTCTTGTCTACGGCTTGGTTGCGGGCTGCTCGACCGCGGTAGACCGAGGTCGAGTCGGGGTGCGTGTTCTGAGCGCGATCTGTTTCGTTGGTCATGCAGCCGCTGTCGATGACTCTTCTCCCACTCGTGTTCTGACTCCGAGTCGGAGGCATGCTGAGTCGAGCTGCCCGTTGCGCTGACGCTTGTGTTCTGTGTTGCGGCGCTCTGGTCTGTCTCGTCGCCGCTGTGAGGGTCGAGGCCGAAAGCAAGTCGGACCGAGTCCCACCTTTCTCGCCACGTGCTGCCGCGCACTTTGACGAGGCTGAGCAGAATGAACCAAAGATGAGCGTCCCAGTCGGTATGATCGGCGTGCTGAGATGAGCTCGCCTGACGATGCCTGTAATCGAGCTCGTCGGCCAGGTGAGCAGTGTATGCGGACTTGAGCTGCGCAAAGTCGGCAGCATGGGCTGGAAGGGAGGAGATGAGGCGATCAAAGAAGCCAATATCGTCGTCGTTCAAAGCTTGAAATGCCTGGCTGATGGAGAAGCGGGATGTGGAAGAGGGCGGTGTGGTCGACGTGGAGACCGTGGACCGAGAGGAGCTTGCCACCGATGCAGCTGTACGAGACGCTGACGAGATGGAGGCCTGCACTGGTGACCGCGACAGAGGCGACGGATAGTGAGGGCGATGCATGGTCTCTCGAAGGCGAGCATCGCGTAGGTTCTGGCGAAGCTGTCCCAGACTGGAGGTCGGGTCGGAACGTGTGGGCGTGGAAGAGACCCGTTGCCTCTGATGGTATGCGTCCATTATGACCGATGCTAGCGTTGCTGACACAGCGTCGGGTTCGCCTGCTCCGACTCAGTCATGTTGCGGAGACTTGCCTACGGAAGTCTTCTGCGAAGATGTTGATGAGTCCATGAAAATTACGAGTGCAGATCGACTTGAAGTAAGGTTCACACGACCGTGGGAAAGAAACGCCGTCCGTCGGATCGAGGGGAATCGCCAAGATGCGAGCGTCGGTACGGTGACGAAGCGGAGCGGAGAGATGCCGACGTTGCGACCAAGAGATGTTGGAAGCTTCCGATGTCGCTCGCATACAAGCTCTGAGCTGGACCAAGCTCTGAGCTTCGGCTCGAAGACCAACACTTTTTCGGTTGCTCGAGCATGAAGGGTCCTCTCTCTCCAAAGTCACAAGTCACACCCGACAACTGAGGCAGCGAAAGGGCAAGTCGCGTCGCGTGCCGATCTGGTGTCCTCGTCAGATGCCCGATCCTTCCTCTTGCAGCTGGACCCTGAGCCCGTGTGATCTGCAGCCTGTGAAATTTTCCGGCGCTCGGCCCTTTGCCCTGGTGCCAGTCCATCGATTTCAAAGCCACGAAATGACAGAGGGTGCTGCTCAGAGGCGCTCAACCAGAAGAACGTGCTTGCGTTCAGAAGAAAAGGAAAAAAGTTCAACACACGCGGCAAAAATTTCCAGGCTCCATCCGTTCAAAAATTTCCTCTTGGAGCCGAAGGGCTCAGCTGCTCTGCAAGGCAAGAGATCTGCTCTCTCACGGTGCACGCACATAGATGAGCATCAGAGATCCACTGATCCTTCTTCACGTCCTACCACACGCTCTCACCGACTGTCTGGACCATCACACGCTTCGGTCTGCTGTAGACGTCGTCCATCGTTCCGTTTCCTTGGCTCCATCTACCACCACTCATAGGTTCCCGTACATCTACGCGCTCATTACCACACCTTCAAGCCGCGCGTGTCTGATAAGTGATCCGCTTTCCTCGGATCCATCCTGGCCCACTTCGAGTCGATACCCCCAGGAGCCCCCATCACATCACCAAAAGCACCAACGACACCATGTCGGGCGCAACACAGGCTCTCGAAGCCCTTTACAAGGCCCCTTCTGCCGAAGAGTGCTACGTCGCAGCAGAGAAGCTCGCCGAATACGTCAACCAGAACGGCCTTCGCGTCCTCCAATCCGAAGGCATCCTCGACAGCCTCGTCAAGGCCACCAAGAACAAGAAGAGCGGATACGAGCGTGAAGCTGGCGCCATTGGTCTCGATGCCATCTTTGTCAAGGTAGGCGGCAAGAACGCGCCCAGTCCTCTCGGTGCGGAGCCATGGCTGCTCTACACTCTGCCCGCCATCCTCGAGCTGTACGCAGACAAGGGCGAGGTCGTTCGTCAAGCTGCCGAGACGGCTGCTGGATCGCTTCTCTCCCTCGTCCCTCCCGAGGCCGCTCCCGAATTCCTCGCTGTCCTCTACGAGGTTCTAGGTTCCGGTAGCGCCAAGTGGCAGGCCAAGGTAGGCGCACTCAAGCTGCTCGGCCGTCTCAGTGGCTCTGCCAGCGAGCAAATCGGCGACGAACTCGTCGAGCTCATCCCCTACCTCACCAAGGCCATGCACGAGACCAAGTCCGAGATCTCAAAACAAGCCCGCAAGACCGCCATCAAGGTCTGCGAGGCGTGCCTAGACAACAAGGACATCCGACCCTTCATTCCTGACCTGGTCGGATGCATGGCCCAGCCTGACGCCGTGCCAGAATGCATCAAGAAGCTGTCCGGAACCACATTTGTCGCCGAAGTCACTGGCCCCGCGCTTGCTGTCATGGTCCCCTTGCTCGCCCGTGCCCTCAACGAGCGAAGCCAGAACGTGCAGCGTCAAGCCGTCGTCGTTGTCGACAACCTCTGCAAGCTCGTTCGTGACCCGCACGAGGCCGTCAGGTTCTTGCCCGAGCTCACTCCTGGTGTTGAGCGTATCGAGAAGGGTGCCAGTTTCCCCGAGGTGCGTGAGCACGCCAAGAGCGCTCTCGACACGCTCACTGCCGCCACCGCTGCTGTGGGCGAGAACGCCACCACAGAAGACCCCAAGAAGATCTTCGAGCAGCACCGCGGCGCCGCTTTCGATGCCATCCTGGCTGCCGTCCAGCCCCAGGTGCCCGAGGAGCACGCTAACCTCAAGAGCGATTCCTTCGCCCTCACTGGCCTCGAATACCTGTCGAAGTGCATCGTCCGCCTTGCCAACAAGCGTGTTCTCCACGCCAGCGCCTGGGACGACGTCTACGTGCAGCCCTACCTCCGCCGCGTCTGCAAGGATGCCGAGGCGGCCCAGCTCGCTACCGCTGATCTCCGCAAGACCTACATCGAGCTCGACAAGGCTCGCTTCGGTAACTCCGAAGAGGAGGATGACGACGAGGCCGGCGAGTGCCTCTGCCGCACCGAGTTCTCGCTCGCCTACGGTGGCCTTCTCCTGCTCAACCACACCACGCTCAAGCTGTACCGTGGTCACCGATATGGTGTCGTTGCCGCCAACGGCAGTGGTAAGTCCACTTTGCTCAAGGCCATGCGCGACGGCAAGGTCGAGGGCTACCCCTCGCAGGACCAGGTGCGTACCCTCATGGTGGAGCACAGTCTGCAGGGCGAGGACGGATCGACTCCCATCATCGACTTTATCGCCAACGACAAGACGCTCGCCAACAAGTCGCGCGAGCAAGTCGCCGAAAAGCTCCGCGAGGTCGGCTTCGACGAGGAGAAGCAGCAGAACCCCGTCAACTCGCTCTCGGGTGGTTGGAAGATGAAGCTCGAGCTGGCTCGTGCCATGCTCTCGGACGCCGTCGTCTACCTGCTCGACGAGCCCACCAACCATCTCGACGTTGCGTCCATCGCCTGGCTCGAGAACTTCCTCGTCACCAACAGCCAGATTACCGTCGTCACCGTATCGCACGATTCGGGCTTCCTCGACAACATCTGCACCGATATCATCCACTACGAGAAGAAGAAGCTGCGCTACTACAAGGGCAACCTCTCGGACTTTGTCAAGACCAAACCCGAGGCCAAGGCGTACTACTCGTTGGCCGCGACCACGGTCAAGTTCGAGTTCCCTCCTCCTGGTTCGCTCATGGGTGTGCGCTCCAACACGCGTACCATCCTCAAGATGTCCAACTGCACGTTCACGTACCCGGGCATGAGCAAGCCATCGCTGCACGACACGTCGTGCGCCATCAGTCTGTCGAGTCGTGTGGGTGTGCTTGGTCCCAACGGTGCGGGCAAGAGTACGCTCATCAAGATCCTCACGGGCGAGACGGTGCCTCAGCAAGGTAAAGTGGAGAAGCACCCCAACCTGCGTATCGCCATGATGGCGCAGCACGCGTTCCACCACTTGGAGCAGCATCTCGAGAAGAGCGCCGTCGAGTACATTGCCTGGCGATACCAGGACGGTCACGATCGAGAGATGACCGAGAAGGCGTCGCGCAAGATGACCGACGAGGAGAAGGCGCAGATGGAGACGCCCATCAAGTCGACCACGGGCGAGCAGCGCAAGGTCGAGTACATTGTCGGACGACAGAAGCTCAAAAAGTCGTACCAGTACGAGATCAAGTGGGTCGGGTACGAGCACCGCAACAACGCCTGGATTCCGCGCGAGCGTCTGCTCGAGCTCGGCTTCAGCAAGCTCGTGCAGCAATTTGACGATTTCGAGGCGTCACGCGAGGGTGCGGGTTCGCGCGAGATCAGCGTCAAGCTCATCCGTCAGCACCTCGAGGCCGTGGGTCTGCAGGGCGAGATCGCGCAGCACCACGCGGTGGGCGGCTACTCGGGCGGTCAGAAGGTCAAGGTGGTGCTGGCAGCGGCGATGTGGAACAACCCTCAGGTGCTGGTGCTCGACGAGCCGACCAACTACTTGGATCGCGATGCGCTCGGTGGTCTGGCGACTGCGATTCGCGACTGGGCGGGCGCCGTGGTGATCATCTCGCACAACATGGAGTTCGTGGGTGCGCTCTGCCCGGAGATCTGGAACGTCGACAACGGAAGGATCATGTCAAGAACGAAGGGTTCCATCGCAGAAGGCGCCTTCTTGGACGAGATGGAGAACGCCTCGACCCCAGGCGCTTCCGTGCCTGGTACCCCCATGCCCGGCAGCACAGCAGCCTCGCGTCTGGCGTCCAAGGCAGGCACTCCTGCATCCTCAGCAGCACCCACGCCGGCTGGCTCGGGCGACGAGGGCGACCAGGACATGTCCAAGTTCAAGGCCAAGAAGGGCAAGAAGAAGATGACCCGTAACGACAAGAAGGCGCAGGAGGAGCGTCGTCGTTTGCGTCTCAGCCGATGGCTCACGTACGGTGGTGACCGTGAGCCCGATACGGATGACGAGTAGGCGAGTGTCATGGTCCGCATTGTCAGTCAGTAACATAGAATAGAACAGTTCCTTCAGTCCATACCATGATAAAGCTTGGATCCAGCTGGTGTGCAAGCAACGTTATGAGCGAGATTGTGTGCAGTCCTAGCTGACCGGGTGGGTTGTCGATCGGTGATGTGCTGGTCGCCACCACTCTTCCATCCGCTAGACGAAGTGACCGCCAGATTCACCTGTGGAAGAATTCGCCGAATTTAGTTTTCACCGTCCGCGAAGCTGGGTGCAGAGTGACCACCCCGTTATCTCTGGGCATCAACCGCTTATCGAGAGCCAATCAGAACGTTCGCTTACCATCCGACCTCCTGGCAAAACCATCCCTCCGCTTGACGAGCGATTCGTCTCAGCCATACCACGCTTGACAGCATCCGCCGGCGGATTGGCCGAAGCCAGCGCCACACGAACACAATCGATGAGCCGACGATCGATTTGCGATGAGTGATCCTGTCAAGATCATCCGGAGAATTGTGATGTACGTAGGGTCTTGTCTGTGTATCCGGATATCTCGGCGGCCACCCAATTGCTCGAAGAAGCAGTGTCGGTGAAGACCGGAAGCCCTTGCTCTGACGTCGGTGACGACGGGATGGGTTCACCGGCGATTCCGACCGGCCTCGCATAGATTGAGAGAAGCACAGAAGTGACGTTCTGACTTCGCCAAGACCAGACCAGGCACGTCCGGTTCGAAACGAGCGAGTCACGTCCCGACCGGACCGATGGCAGTCGATCTATCAAAGCTTTACACCTGTCAGAGCTTGCCTGCAGCGGACGGGGTGGCCGCATCTCGGTTGAACCTATTGAGGTGCCAGAAGGATGACGGAGCCCAGCCACGCTTCGGCTGGACCCGTCAGAGGACTGTCATCGTTTCTCCCATGGATGGCTACTGTACGCCACGACATCATGCACGTCGTCAATGCCATGCGGATCCATGCATCAGCGGTGGTGGCTCGGCCTCCTTCGCAAGACCATCGGAGTGACGAGGACGGGCCAATTTGGCCGACCAGCATTGGATGCGTGCAGACCTGCAGCTCGTGGACGCAAAGTGAGACTGCTTAGCTCGCTTTGCACACATGTCAGCAGCTTCTCTCGCCAACGGCTTGACCGACTCAACGATGCCTGTTCAGTCTCCTTTCAGGCTTTCTTCGGAAACTGCTCACGAAAATAGAATCGCTGGGCACTTGAGCTGGAAAGGTCGCTTTCAAGACCCACAAATTTGGTTAGAGCCTGTGTCCCTTCCGGTGGAGCCGACCCGCTCGCTACTGTGAAAAAAGGCGGCTGCTCACCATGTGCTGCTCACTGACTCGTCTTCCTCCCTCTCCCGCTGAACTCGTTTAGCACTGACCATGGAGGTCCTGTGGCTTGCTTGCTCTCACGGGCCAGTCTGAGAGACCGCGTGCTTACCTGCCTCCATGCCAACGCTTGGGCCTCATCTGATCGTCCGCCCGCAAACATTCCACCGCTGGGTACAATCGATCTTCGAGATGTGGCACTGTCTCAATTGCCTGTTTGCCGTATTTGCTCCAATGCATTGTTCCTCAGCAGCTCGATTCCAGGCTCCTCCTTCAGACCTTTTTGCCCGGCGGGAGCCTCCTTCGATCGTGAGACTGACCTGGCGCAGGCAGAGGTGGTCGAGCAGGTGGGTTTCGGCACGGCCGATCAATGCAGCTCGACTGAAAATCACGATTTTCGCACCACGAACATGCGCTCAGACGGATCGTTGACAGTCAGGTGGACTCATTGCTAAGATGAGCGCACGGCTGGTCCGATCCATCAAACACCCTGCTGACTCGGGTGATGATGGTGAAGCAGGCGCAACAGGTCCGGTCAGCTGCAGCATCGGTGGGCGGCTGCTGTGTCGTGCAGCCTCGGTTGCGTGGTTCGCTAGAATCACACTCCGCTTGCTTGCCTCTGGCCCACCCGACACGCCAGGAACTCACTGCAGGCCCAGCCAAAGGGAAATTCACCGAGAAACAATTCTCCAAGAGGATTTCGAGGCTGCGAATCGAGTCTCAGACCAGTCTGTAAGATTTAGAGCTCTTCGATTTCACGCTTCTCCCGTGCCTTGTCGGATTAAGCGTTTTTAGACGCTGTAAACCCTGCCTGCCTCTCTCCTCTGGCTCAGTCACCTCTCGCTTGGTCCCGCCGAATGGCGGCGCAGAGAGCGTGCATTTTGTGGTTCCCTCGTTTCGAGGCCTGTTTCAACCGTTGCTCCTTCCTGAGCCTGGCCCTGTCCACCACCATCGCATGTTTCTGCAAACCACCTTTGCAGCTTGCATTCTGCAATCTTTCTCCGCCTTCTTGCCAACCGCCTCTGACTTTCGCTTCCGAGCTTGAACCTCATCGGTAGATCTAAGGTTTCTGGTCTGGCGATTTTTCGGTGGGATTCACACGCGGTCGCCATCCTCACCATCTCCCCCCACTCACATCCTCTCGTCGCCGCTGACTCGACCCTTTCGTCCCGTTATCCCGACCTCGCTGTGAGTTCAGCCACCAAATACTCAACACTAGCGCATTCCGCCTTTCGCCGCCGGCAGAACTCTGCTCGCACCTGCCCTTCCGCACACGGTTCCTGCCGAGAGCACAACATCTCCAAGGTAAGTCTGCCATCCCTTTCTCCTTGCCATCGACATCAACGATCAGTGTAGATCCACGCAGCCCTGCCATCCCCGCCCTCACTGTCATCATCATCAAGTCAACGTCGAAGGATCGTCCACACGCTCGCAGCCCGCCATTTCTGCAACATCATTACGATCATCCCTCGTCGCACTCGCAAAGCCACTATTGGTTCCGTGCAGCGAAAGCCCCTTACGACAACGTTACTCAGAAGCCTCACCTTGGATGGCGAGTGCGCAGAGCAACAGCAGCTGCACCATCGACCATCGCTTGGCTCAGCAATCTAACCATATTGCGTCCGACGAGAGAACAGCAGCTGGCTTTTCCGCCCGCTGACTTGATCTCAAGCCCAGCTCTTCGGCATCTCACATCACCAGTTCGCACCGACCGCCGTCCGGCATCGCTCGTCACAAAAGCTCATCTTTACTGATCGATTCCTGCATCACTTTGTCCTTGACCTCCATTCATCTTGGTCGGCCCGCGATTCTGCTTCTTCATCTTCGCAACGCCCTCCAAATCCGCCCCATTTCATACTTCATCTCGCAAACGTTCAACGACGCTCGTCCCCTGTCCGAACCAATGCTTCCCCACTCTTTGGTCCTTCCCGGCACTCCACCTCGATCTGGGACCACGACACCCCTCACAGACGAATACGGTCTGCTTAAGCACAATCTCATCAACGACGGCCCCCTCGACATTCGCAACGGCAGCGCTGCGACGGAACTGAAAGTAGTTGCACCGCCCGTCACGTCCAATTTTCCTGTGCCGCAGGTCGATCCCACGACTGGCAGCGAACATTCCACCCTGTCTTCCATTCGCAGCGACCGTCCCTTGTCTTACTACGACCCAGGCGAGACGAAACCACTGACGCCTCCTGGAGCTGCAAACGTACTTTCCGTATCTGGTCCCGGCTCTGGTGACAGCCGCGACGCATGCACCGGCATCATGTCGCAAGGCCCATCAGCGCCGCAGATCTCGCTGCTTTCTCAGGCGATGCAGCAGCATCTTGCACGTCAACAGATGCAGGGCATGCCAGGTGGCGACTCGCAATCGGCGCATAGTGCGGCGCATACACCCTCAGGCTCAGCGCTGCCGTCGCCCTCCTTCCCTGGTTCCGCCTCGCCTTTCCAATTCAGCAATGCGGGTCCCTCTGGGTCCGACGCCGGTATGCGGGCACCGATGCCGCCTCACGGCAGTTTCGCATCTGCCGCCAACCACATGCAGCAGCCTTTTGGGTCGTATCAAAGTCACGCCCGTCGGCCGAGCGCCTACGCATCGAACCCGCACTCTGCGGCTCCCAGCGCCGGTCCCTCGCGATCCTCGTCGCCGTCTCGAGCCGCTCACGCAGACATCTCTTCCCATGCTATCGGCATCAATGCGCAAATGCCCGGACAAAGCCAACTCTCAAGCTCAGGTCAGATCGGCCCAGAATATGGGTCGACGTTTGGCAGCCAACGGACTCTGAACGGATTTGTTCCGCCGCCTCCTGGTGGCATGAACGCCTCCATGCCACCCACGCCTGGCTCGTACACAAGTCAGCCAGGAATGGCGTTTGGTTCCATGCCGCAGAATTCCTTCCTGCCTCAGCAGGGCGCGATGATGCCGCCCACCGGCTTTCAGCCCATGCCCAACGACCGTCATCTGCACCAGCAGCAGATCCAGCAATCGCAGCAACCGTTGCTTCATCTCTCGCAGCAGCCACCCCAATTCAGCACTTACCGTGGTGGACCCGACTCTTTGATATCGCCGCAGACAGCGTCGACCGACTTTGGCGGCTTTTTCCCTCCTCCTTCGACAGCAGCAGCACCCATGACCGCGTCCGGATCGCAAGCTTCGATGCAGCAGCGCGGCAGCATTAGTCGTCCATCTAACGCGGAGGCTCGATCTCGGCAGAGCACAGGATTCGCGGACGAAATGGACAGCATGGCAGCCATCCCCGGCGGTCTCAACATGAGTCGCCGCGGTTCTGCAGGAGCGGAGGACGACGAAGAAGACCAGAATTTGGATCCGGACGAGATGTCCAAGAAGGATCCGCTGGCTACCCAAGTCTGGAAGATGTACGCCAAGCAAAAGTCGCAGCTACCCAACGGCGCACGCATGGAGAACCTGACATGGAGGATGATGGCCATGACCTTGCGCAAGAAGAAGGAACAGGAGGCAGCAGAGGCCAAAGTGGCACTGGAAGCGCAGTCCAACGCCAGCAATGCGAGCCGAAGCCACGCATCCAGCGCCCGTCATTCGCCGACTCTTTCAACCAAGTCAGGTGCGGGCTCTCGAAGGAGCAGTGGCTCGTTCCCTGGCGACGCGTTCGCTGGTGGCTTCACTGCAATTCAGCCAGCAGGATTCGACGCTGCTGATTCACAATCTCGCGCCGCTAGCAGCGTGCTCAAGGGCAAGACTCGCTTCGCCGAAGTCATCCAGCAAGAAGAAGAGGAGCGTGGACGCCGAGGTCGCAGTCCCAGGACACCCGAAAGCACAGCAGCGCCGGCAGGAGCGGTGGACATCGTCGACTGGAGGATGAAGAGCAAGAGTCGGTCTCGTTCGCGTTCGGTCAGCGCCATGGACGTCGACTGGCGTGGCGTCAGCCGGTCCCGCTCCCGTGCACCGGCGCGTCTCGACACCATCGAAGACGAAGGAATTCTGGATGGAAGCAACCTGTTCAGTCGATCCGCTCCCAATGCTGGAGCTGCCTTCAACTTTGCCGATCTCGCCGCGTTCGACGACAGCGACGCATTCGGTGCCTTTGACAGCGCCCTCGACACGGACGACTTTGCCGAGCTGCTCAAGCCCAACGGCCCACTGGGCGATGCTTCTCAAATGCCCAGTGCCATGGGTCCTGCTTCCGGGGGTAGCTTTGACATCGGCTCCGCAGGACCCAGCGGCTCGCGAAGGACGGCGAGTGCCGTGCGCAAAGCTCAGATCCAGACGGCCTTCCGCCAAGCAGCGCACACCGATCTGTTCGGCGCGGACCTCGATGCCTGGTATGCTGCAGCAGAGGCCCAATCGAAAGCAGCAGAAGCCAAGAAGTCGAGTCTCGACATGGCTTCCATCGGAGCCGCCAACAGCTTCGGGGCGCCGTTCTCGACTCTCGACAGCATTCCTGGCATCGGCGACTTTGTCGGCATCGCGGCCAATCAGCATCCCGAGTACGGTTTCCTGCCCCGACTCGTCCGCAAGACCAGTTTCGACCACAAGGTCCGGGACAGGAGCATGTCGCGGGGGCCGCGTCGCGACCAGCTGGCGGCCGAAGCCATGAACAATCGCAAGCGTCCCTTCCGAGACGACCTGTCGCCCGCAAGGCCGGCCATTCAGATGCCCATCACCATGGATCAACGTATTGCCGCCGGTCTATCGCGCAACATTGCATCGCTCGGCATGCGCGGTCCCGGTCCCCTGCAGACGCTCAACCTACCTATGTCGACCTTCGACTTCGCAGTGCCTCCTCCTGGAGGTCTCAACCAACAGCAGATGGCTATGGGCACCATTCGAGCCCCCGGTAGCAATCTTCGTCCAGGCGAGGCGCCAACCGACTTTGACAGCTTGCTCGAAACCCTCGCATCCCAAGCTGGCACGCCCATGGCGAGCCCTTCCGGCAACATAATGGCAGGAGCCAGTGCATCCCCTCAGCAGACGATGGGCAGCGGCTCGGGAGCTTCGCCGGTCGCACACATGGCGGGACCTGGGCATGCGATGGTCGGCAGCTTGCCGCCTTCCGCTCAGAACTCGTCCGACCTGGAAGCCATCATGAACATGTTCTACAACTCGGACGCTGGCCTTGGTGGACCGCAGCCCTCGTTCACGCACGTCAACCCGAATCAGGTGTTTGGAGGAGGGGTCCCAGATGCCATGTCAGGTTCGATGGGCAACCTGACGGGATCCGGCGACGAAGGTTCTTCGACATGGACCTACAGTCCATCGAGCAGCGCAGCTTCGAACGGAGCAACGCCGCCTGGCCTGCACCATTCGCAGTATCAGTCCTCGCCGCTGGCTGGCGGCTACCGTCGCGACCTGCCTGTGGGTCAAGAGCCAGGTGCGCCCGGCTTCTCGCGCTCGAATGCCTCGCCGAGCATGCAGGCGATCCAGAAAGCGGCTGCGATGGGCGAATCTTCCGGATCAAAGAAGATGGGTTCGATGCCCGGTGGCCAAGGTTTCATCCCTGGTGCTCCCAATGGCATGCACTCACGAGCTGCGTCAGGACCATCGTCGGGTCATCCGGTCAACCTCAAGGATCTGCCGTCAGCAAGTTCGATGGCCACCGCCGATCCTCCCACCGTCTGCTCGAACTGCAACACCACCAAGACACCGCTGTGGCGACGTGATCCCGAGGGCCAGCCCTTGTGCAACGCATGCGGCCTGTTCCTCAAGCTGCACGGCGTCGTCAGGCCACTGTCGCTCAAGACGGACGTGATCAAGAAGCGAAACCGTGCCAGCGGAGCGCAAGCTGCGCGTGGTCGCAACTCGATCGGCGGTGGGAGCAGCAGCAATGCCCACATTGCACCAGCTGGTGGACATCTTGGTGGAGCAGGCGGACCCGCAGGCAAGAATGGATCTGGCAGCGGAGCACCGTCGAACGCGTCTGGCGGACCTGCCGGACGAAACAAGACCAGCACGAACGGGTCGGTTGCCGGGATTCGAACGGGCAACGTACCCATCGCTCCGGCGCCGACTCCGCCTGTCTCGTCGCCTGGCAGCACGGGCATGTCGTCAACCAAGGTCGAGATGAAGCGTCAGAAGAAGTAGGATGTCTCGCTTGGCTCGACCGAGTAGGAGGTTGCAGTCGTATCGCATAATATATCAGTCTTTCTTTTGCAATGGCTACTCTTACATTTTTTGTCATTCTCTCTCACCTATGATTGCATGGTCTCCTGGGTGGGCCCGGGTGAGTTCAAGTTTACAGACGAAGGGTGAGTGGAACATGATGATGAGACCACGAGTTGATTTTGGAGGTGAAGGTGCACGCGACCTGACACCACGAGAAATTCCGCCGCACGGTTCAATGCAGGTGTGCAGCTTTGGAAGCTCAGAAAGCTCCACACGATATGTATCCTGTGTTCTCTCTTCACCATCAACTTCCCCCCTCTGCTCCGCGCACTACGGACGACTCGGCACCGACGCGACCAGTCGCTCAGTGGATGCTCACAAGCAATCTCGAAGAGGCGGAGGGAAGCTCGTCTCGACAGCGGCTCTGCAGAAATTAGCTGCTGATCGCGAGGGCTCATTGCCATGGTCGCACATCACCCTGGCCAGCAGGTCGGCCATCATGCAGCGCCAACGCCTTCTCCTATCGGTGGACGAAGCTTCACCGACCATGCCAAGCTGCGCATCCTTCTCGCTCCAGTGGGCGGGACCTCGGAAGCTGACTTTGCGAGATGGTGCGACTACGTGAGGTCCTTCGAGACCATCCGGCTCGCCGACCTGCCCTCCAGCTGCACCGCCAGGCGTCGAGCTGCAGAGATAACGACCACCGGAAGAGCAGCAAACATTTCAAGCCCGGCACCATCGTCTTCGGCCTCAGCGTCAACATCGCCAATACTGCAGACAGGCGAGGTTCACCTCTCCTTCGTCACGAGCTACGATCCGGATCACTCTTTCCTCGCGCCCTTCAACATGCACAGGCAAGTGCTCGGTGCGCTCGGACTGGCGACGTACTCGAGCAACGTGGTCGACAAGCTGGAGCTGGAGACAGCGCCAGCAGCGCTCAGAGAGCTCCATCCGGGTGCATTGATACACAGGGTCTTCGGCTTTGACTCGGGAGCAAAGCGGCCAGAAACGGTGGATTTGAGCTCGATAAAGGACGCGTTAGCTGCCAAGATCAATGCCGCACAGCATGCTACGTCGCCGAGCTCAGATGCAGCAGCTGCGTCGACTGAGGCGGATCCAGCTGCGTCGCCGGACGCTCCAGGATTCGCAGCGCACAGAGACGGAGGGCTCATCATCTTTCCAGCCGTGCGCAAAGATGGCAAAGATGTGCGCTTCTACCTCAAAACGCTTCTCGCGGATCTTGTCGCCAACGTTCTAGATGGCTTAGACGACATTGTCACGGGGCTAGAAGGGACACCGCTAGAGACACCAAGGGAAACGCTGGAAGGCATGAATCCCCACAAGACCGCCTCATCGACAGCATCATCATCGGCCTCGACAAGTTCGTGGCTCAGTAAGACGAGTACAGCAGCGACAGAAGCAGCCACCCGAGCCTCGAGCCTGTTCAGTGGCTTCGGCAGCACCAGTAGCAACGACACTGGGAACAGCACGCCAACTGGATCGCGGCCTCAAAGTGCGATTGGCGGTGGCCATCAGCCCTTCGACTTATCCTCCTCTACGTCAAGCACTTCCTCGCCGACGTCCGAGAACAGCACACGAAGCAAGATTCTCGCTGCCAACGCAAACAAGAAGAGCGCGAAACGCATCATAAGCGGAACGAGCACTGGTCCGACCGGGTCCGGGAGATACGCCAAGGTCAAAGCGGATCTGCATCTACTTTCCGGTAATCTATGGGACGCACTGGAAGGATACACCAGCGCGCTCAATGCTCTTGGAAAGGAGCGGGCTCTAGCGGGCGGTCAAGATGCTGTGTGGTTTGCCAGCGCTCTCGAAGGCTTTTCCGTCGCCAGAGTGCTGGCATCTCGAATGGGTGGCATCGTGCTCGAAAGAGCGCCCTGCTTCGACCTGCCTTGGACCTCGGCTTCCGCCAAAGACAAAGACAAGGAGAAGGACAAGGACAAGGACGGCGTCCCTCGACCCTACGCAAAGCAGAGCTGGGGCGAGATCGCGGAAGCCTACACCATCGCCGTGATCATCTACTCCAAGTGCCTCGCTCCGCCGAGTGTGATGCTCGAATCGGTACGGTCGGTGTCGAGCGACTCGGCGAGAGACTACACGCATCCGCTTATACACGCAAGCGCCTGCACACAGTACGCGCGGTTCTTGCTGGCTGTCTGGGCGTCCGGCGGCTGGAATGGCGAGTGCTTCGATCAGCTCGTCTACGGAGGCGTGCCTCCGGCGTTGGCGGAGGACAAGCCGACGAACGCAACCTACCTCGGCTTGACCGCCATCTCGGGTGTCGAGAGGCACGACATCGCTGCGGCTGCGTCGACGGCGCTCTCGCACTCGATCGTGGCACTCAAAGCGACTGATCAGATCACGCTGCTCAGCACGTTGACCGCCATCTTTGGCTGCATCGGCTTCTCGAGAAGAGAGGCGCACCTGCTGCGCAATCTCCAATCGACGATTGTCAGCCTGCTGATCAAGGCGAAGCGGGCCAATGCACGACCGCCGACAACAGCATCGTTGCCGATCTTGCAGCATCAGCAGTTTGGTGATAAGGGCGAGGAGATCTTGGGGAACATCGTGGCTCAGACGACGTACGACTCGTTGGGGAGAGGCCCAGAAGCGGTGCTCGTGCTGGCGATGCAGATCTGTGAGACGTATGGGATTCATGTTGAGGTCGACCCGCTGCGCAACATCCCGTCGTACCACATCTTGGCCAAGGCGACGGAGGGGTTGCGCAGCGCCTATGCATCACCCAATCTGGGCGGTGCGGAAGAGTGGAAGCCGTCAGATCGACCCGCTGCACCGACTGCCGGTGCAGACAGCGAGGTACCACTCCTGACGCCGCTCGAAATCGCCAACGAAGCACCGTTCGGGTGGAAAGAGCAGCAAGTGGCACTCCTCAAAGAGACCATAGGCATCGCCGAGCTGCTCTCCGACTACGTGAGCATGGCGTTCTTCGGCGCGATCCTCCTGCGCGACTTCTACCCTCTGCTGGAAGCGCAAGAGCAGAAAGAGTTGATGATCGGCACCCAACGCTCGGTGCAAGCTGCTCGCTGGGCAGGGGCTCAAGACCTTGCAGTGAAGTATTGGGGTCCGCCCGAACCGCTTTGCAGTTTGGAAGTCCTACCGCTGGCGCCTGAGCGCATGCCCTACGAGAGGGACGCGAAGCAGGTTCTGGCGAACGGCAAAGGCGGTGCTGCCGCAGATCAGGGCGTGGCGGGGTTGAACAATCCATTCTTCTGGAATCCGTCCGGCGGGTCCGCTGCTGGCAAGGGCAAGGCCATCGCGGTGCAGAACGAGCCGATCGAAGTAATGGCGACGCTGCAGAACCCATTCTCGGTCGATCTGCACATCGATACGATCAAATTGGTCGGCGAAGGAGCAGGATTCCACGCGGACGAGGCAGAACGAGTCTCGATCCCACCTTGTTCTTTCCAGACCGTGCGGCTCTCGTGCACCGCCAAAGACGTCGGCAAGGTCACCATCAAGGGTCTCACCCTGACGCTCGCCGGTGGGTGTACAGAGGAGCAAACCTTTCTACTCCCCATCTACGACGAGGCGAACTCGAAACAGCGACGCAAACAAGCGGCTGAGACGGACGACCGCAAAACACGACTCAAAGTGTCCGGCCTCGACTCACGGAGCTCTGTGCTCAAGCAGAAATCCGTGGCCCCCGACACCAACACCGCGACGACCAAATGGCTCGAAGTATCCGTCGTACCCGCTCAACCCAGCCTCGCAGCCTACTGCCACGACCTCGTCCCGCTACACGGCCTCGACCTCTACGAAGGCGAACCGCGAACCATCCATCTCGAGCTGCACAACCTTTCCCCTTCGCTCGACATCAACCATGTCAACGTAACTTTCAGCAGTGATGCCGAGGATTTGGCCAGACGGACGCTGCTCGAATCGGCGCTTTTGCCGTCAGACGTGTACGAGGTGGAATGGGATCTGCTCCACCAACCGGTGCTGTCGTGTGCTGCAAGGGAAGCGGTTCGGATCGAACGGGGGGCGTCGACGATCCTCCCCATTCGGGTGACCGGCAAGATCGGGTGTACATGCGCGTCGATTCGGGTGGAATACGCGTCGGTGGCGGAGGGCAAGTTCTTCGTCCGAACGCTCGACCTGTCGTTCCGGGTGAGCGTACATCCGGTTCTGGTCTGTCGCAATTTGACGGTTGCCCCGTTGAGAGCGAGCGAGGCGGCGACCTTGACGAAAGAGTGTCTGCTCTCGGCCGATGCCGTGCCGGCCGCATTGCAGGTCTTCCCAGGTACCGATGCAGACATCCTCTTGGCGTCTGAGGAAGAGGCGAGCGCGGTAGCGGAAGAGCTAGCTACGGAAGAGGACGATGCCGAATACGCGCTGCTGAGTGTAGACGTATCGAACGTGCATCGCGAGGACGTGTTGTTGCGGCTGGCGTTGAATACGGGTGGTGTGTTGCCGCTGCAGCTGTTCCGCGTGGTCAGGGCGGGGTGTACGGTGCGACTGGTGTTGCCGCAACCGCGGTTGGAGTTGGATGCGAGGACGGGTAGGGCGGTTGTGGGGTCTGCGAGCGGGGAAGGAGGGGACGGGGGATTGTTTCCACCCATCCCATCGCGCAAGGACGACGGAAGGCAGTTCATCGTCTCCAAGATCCAGCTGGGCGAGGAGGAGGAGCGCGAGATGAGGCGTAACTTTTGGTATAGACAAGCGTTGTTGAAGCGATTGAGTGGCGGATGGCGAACACTAACTGGGAGCGGGTTGTGGGGTTCAATAGGAGAGGCGGAAGGGGAGGAAGGTGTGAGGGGTGGCAAAGTTCCCCTGCGCGGCATGATCTCGGGTGGAGGACTGGTGCTGGATGAAGCCGGACTGTTGCATTTGCAGAAAGACCCCGTCAAGGTCTCGCTCAGCTTCGACGATGAGGTGCGCGCCGAGAGCTTCGTCACCGTCACAGCAAGCATCACCAACAGGCTCAATCGGACCGTTCATCCGATCATACGCCTCGTGCCTACCTCACCCAGTGGAGGAACGGCACAAGACACGACGTTGTTGGATTCGGTGATCGTTTCAGATGGCACGTTCACCGCGTCGAAACAGCAAGGCGGGCTGCGAAGGGGAGAAGAGAGGTCGGTGCAGTGGGGCGTGACGTTCATGTCCCCTGGCAGGTACGGGATTTTGGTGCTGGTCGAAGAGGCGACCGCGGGGATGGGGGAGAGGCTGAGCTTTGTTAGTGCGGTCTTTACCGTCAACGTGCTCCCGGCTGTCTAAAGTTGTTGCGCTGCGATGCCAAATCAAGGAGATGCACAGGCTTGTTCAATGCGCGTGGCGTGGGAGAGGTGAAAAGTGGTGATGCTATGTGTGATTGCATGTGAGAGGTGTGTACGATCTCGACGGTCTGTGGACTTTTAGACGAGGCGGGCTTGCGGCGTGACTAGCGACGACGACAAAGTCTCCGCCGTCATCGCTTGCTCTCGCACCGCCCCATCATGTGCTTCTGGCCTTGTCTCGCCACCAAAGTACCCCTTGATGTCCCCCCACCAACCCCTCACATTCTCCGGCGTCGGCACCCATCCATGCCCCACCAGCGCCATGCCCGCCTCGAACGCAATCAACCCAATGATGATCAGCTCCATCCTGTGCGTCGTCTTCTCCGTCAGCAGCGCCCTCACTACTCCTAGCAGATTCTCGCAGTGGTCCAGCTTCTCGTTGAGCGTCTCGAAGCGCTGGCTGATATCCAAGTTGCCGCAAATGGAGCGGTAGTGGTCCTCCATCTTTGCGTTTTCCCAGTATACCTCGGGCTCGTCGTAAAAGTTGTCCCTGTCCAGATTGGCTGTTTGGCGCAGACGGAGCAGTGTGCCGGTGTGCTTGATGACCGAGGTGCGAGAGAGAGGTACGGAGCCGGTGGAAGAGAGGAGAGCCGGGATGGGAGACATGCTGGTGAGGAACGTGGAGAGGAGGGTTTCCTGGACCGAGAGACGGGCGGAACGGGCGAGGCCTTGGGAGAACGCGAGTCGGGCCAGCGTGGGCGTCCATTCCGTGCCGAAGGTCGTATATGGCGTCGTCTCGTTGGTGCTCGACGGAGCCGTTGAAGACGGTATCTCGCTCGAAGATGAAGTGGAAGCATCAAAGCTCAAATGCCCGTCTTCTCCGTCGTCAGAGGCAGCCTCCGCCTCGGCATCCAACGACCGCGGCGGCTGGCCTATGACAACAATATCGCCCTGGACGCGCGTCAGCTGGCTCGGGGCATACAGATAGTCCATGGCCTCATCTCCAATCTGGCTGTACCTTCCCACCTCGACCTGGTACTTGAGATCCCTACCCTGAATGACGTTCCTCAAGAACCGCCGACTCTGCTCCTCATCCAGACCCCAAGTGACGTACGACCCGGATCGAAAGATGAACACTTCGCCTCTGTTTGAGCTTGACGCACCACTACTGGAGGAAATGGGCCACTGCGGGATGTGAATCACCTCGTTGTCCTCGAACACCTGGTAATTGCCGGGCAGCCGACCGGAGCGGATGAGTTCGGAAAAGGAATACGAGTAGGCGGTGGCCCAGGCATACACTTCGCCCGTCGTCGGTTCGGGAAGTGTCTGTCGCAGCGCCTTGGATGCTTGTGCTTTGGCGCGCGCGGAAGAGGTCTTGGTGGGCGCAACGGGGTTCTTGCGCGACATGGCCTGGACGAGCTGCGGCGGGAGGTTGAGGGTGATGGACCCGCCGCCGGCGTTGGACTTGTTGGGCGGGTTGTAGGAGATCTGCACCGGCTTCGAGGTCGATGTCGACGGCTTGGATGACGAAGATGGGATGACTGATCCAGCTACAGAGGCACTTGCATCCGACGATGAGGGGGACTTGCCCTTCCGAGATACGTTGGCAGCGTCATCGCTGCGCTGTCGGAGGGATGTAGATGAAAGCAAACGAGTCGGGGCAGATGACACCAAGCGGTGTGACTGAGCCGCAGCTTTGACGGCGCAAGACGCTGAGCGCAGCATGATGCCGATAGGACCTGCAATGTAATCGGGCTGATGGGATAGTCGAGCGTGGGAAGAAAGGCTGAGTCCAAGCTTAGCAAGTCGGGAAGATCTTTCGGCTCGTTCCGGTCCAGGATGACTTTTTTATTGAGCGCGAGTGGAGGCAAAACCGAAAAAAGAGGGCTTCAAAAAGGGCGATAAAAAGAACAAGCAGCCCGATTCGTCAGCCGATCGTGTTTGCGACCCACCGGAAAGCTCAGCCCGAAGAAAGCACAGGACCCTTTCGCTTGGAGAGCTGCGTGTGACCCGCGTCGCTAAATTTGACGAGGCTCGGAGTTGGATCGGCACTGCAGGCTGTGTCGGTGTGGAGCTCTTGAACGTTGGCCTGAAACCTCAAACACCATCGTGTGCCTCTCTACAAACCATCATCACAACCACCAGCTAGTCGAGACTGCCAACGTTAAGGACGCGAACAGCGACAGGCGCCACCTTGAATCGCGACGCACAACGGAAAAGCATGCCGTTGTGATTGGTCGAGCACACTGCTCACCACATCGGATCACCTTCCGGCCCTCTCATTCAGCAGCCTCTCCTCAGAACGGAGGCACCGACACAGCAGCTATGGCCGCACCGGGGACGCCACTCAACTCATCGGCGACGCAGGCCGTGGCCACCTCGAGCGCCAACGGCCTGACCGACCCTCTGCATTCCTCCTCCAGATCGCCGCAGCCAACACAGCAGAATGGAAGCTCAGTCTTGGACACGCTGCCAAGCGGCAGCAATGGACTCGGCACACGCGCTCCCAGCCGGGCACATACCCCTGGCCAGGATCAGATGCCATTGACCATCCACACAGCAGCACAGCGCGGCGATCTCCCCGCCATCATGCGCCTCGTCGACTCGGGTCGAGCTACCGTCCACGATCGCGACGAGGACAGCATCACGCCCTTGCATTGGGCTGCCATCAACGCGCAGCTCGCCACCTGTCGCTACCTTCTGGATCACGGTGCGGAAGTCGACGCCCTCGGAGGCGACCTCGTAGCTAGCCCGTTGCAGTGGGCCGCGCGAAATGGACACGTCTACGTACAGGAGCTGCTCTGCTCGCGGGGCGCCGACCCCACCATCACCGACTCGCAAGGATTCAACGCGCTGCATCTCACCGTCCACTCGAGCGCTGTCATGCCGCTCGTCTTCATGCTTCAACAGCCGTCTCTCAGCTCGCCAGAAGGACTCGACTCGACCGACTCGCAAGGTCACACGGCTCTCATGTGGGCCGCTTACCAAGGCGACGCCATTTCGGTCGACATCTTGCTCAAGCACGGCTCAGATGTGCACAAGCGCGATGGTGCCGGCCTCACTGCTATGCACTGGGCCGTCGTCAAGGGCAATCGGCTCTGCATCCGACTGCTAGCCGATGCGAAGGCGGATCTCCTCGCGAAAGAAGATTCGGGCAAGACACCAAGAGACATGGCCATGGAGCTCAAGTCGATCGGTGCGTACCGCAAGGCAATGGCCGACATTGGCCTCGAGGAAGATGGTCGTCGCAAGCAGCGCACCTTTGGCGCGAGCACCGACACCAAGGCTCGACTGGCTATCATGGTGGTCCCCTTTGCCGCACTCGGATTCATCTTTGCCACATTTGCTTCATTGCCCTGGTACACTGCGACACCCTTTGCGGCGGCAGAGTTCTTTGGCATGCATCACATCGTTACGCGCGTCATCCTTGATCCGCAGGAGCACGACTTCCTACAGCGCTCCAACTATTTCCTCGCCATTGTTTCCGGATCCATCGTCTGGGTAGGCTGGGAGTGGCTGCACAAGCTCGCCTCCGGCACGCCTGGCTACGCTGCCAACAATCTCGTCTTTGCCCTCTCGATCCTCGTCTGCTCGTGGAAACTGTTCAGAGCTGCCTCGATCTCGCCCGGCTACGCGCCACTCGCCCCGTCTGCACTGCACCGCCGCGAAGTGGTCACTCAGCTCGCTCAGCAAGGACGACTCAACGGCCAAACCTACTGCGTCGCCTGCATGGCGCGCAAGCCTATGCGCTCGAAGCACTGCAAGCTGTGCAAACGCTGCGTCGCGCGGCACGACCACCACTGTCCCTGGGTGGCCAACTGCATCGGCATCGACAACCACCGTCAGTTCCTCCTTTTCGTTGGAGCGCTCGTCATGGGTATTCTGCAATTCATCTACCTTTCGGTGGTGTACTACTCGGTCAACGCGCCACCGTATACGCCGTTGCCCGATTCGACTTACGAAACGTGCCATCTGCCGGCGTTCCTGTGCACGGCGACGACGTACGATCCGTTCTTGCTGGGGGTGACGCTGTGGGCGGCACTGCAGCTGACTTGGACGGTGATTTTGTTGGTTGCGCAGGGCTGGCAGATCGCACGCCAGATGACGACGTTGGAAGTGTCCAACCTCGGCAGGTTTGGGTTCATGGGTGGAAAAGGGGGACAGAGCTATGCGGGGCAGACGAACTTTATTGCGCAGCATTCGGCGCAGGCCCGCGCGCAGCCGGGTAGCACGGTTGAAGGCGCAACGGACCGATTGCAGGGGATCCAAAAGGCGCAGTTGGCAGACAACGGGGAGGAGGGGAGCGGCTCGTCCAGTCGACCCCACGCGCACTCGAAGGTGGATTTCGTCAAACGCGTCTGCTCGAGCGGCGGCGGTTGGCTGCTGTCGATCGTAGGACTGGATCTGTATACTCGTGGGAAGGCGGGCGAGGGTCTCAAACGTGCCAGCGCAGCCGCGAATCCTTTCGACCACGGCCCCCTCGCCAACTGCAAAGACTTCTGGTCTAAGGGGCAGGATCTGAATGTGGACTATGCGACGCTGTACGATCTGCCCGCGGAGATCAGTCCCGGTCACTGCGAGGTGATGCCGTTCCTGGTGGATACGGTGACCGGCCGGGGGTGGGGTGGGTATGCGAGAGCGGGGAATGTGTATTCGTTGTTGAGGAGTGATGCTGAGGAGGGGGATGAGGAGGAGGAGGAGGGGAGGGAGCAGGGGATGGGGAGGAGGTGGAGTATGTGGGGGAGTGTCAAGGGGGCAGCGGGTGGGGGGTTGCTACCTACGACGAATGCGGGTCATGCTGCATAGGAAGACCTGCCGGACAATGCTACCACGCTAGACGCACGCAATGCGATCACTTTCATACAAGAGTCTCAGCCCGATTGTATGGCGAACGAATGCTGACCGCTTCAACTCACCGTCTGAGGAGCATGTGGGAGGATCTGAAGAGAGTACGAGCCATGCTCACACTGAGCGTCTCAGCACACTTGCGAGGCATCGACGTCTCTTGACTCGGGAACACGATCTGACCTCCTCAGCAGACACGTGTGTAGCGTCGTAACAGCAGACAACGTACGCACCGGGCAGCATGGAGAGAAAGTGCAACGGAAGTGGGTCCTCGGCACAAGCGCCTAGTAAAGTGGCAAAGGATCGCGTAACCTTGCCACCAACACCACGACGACGCGCGTCGACGCACTGTGATCCACTTTGACACACAGACACAGCGCGATCACATGCGATTCACGCCGATCAGCCGCACTCGAAGCAGCAGCGGAAAGGGTCGTGAGCGAGAGCCTCGCACCTTATCTAGGCGCAGTGACACACCATCTTGGCATGGAATGCCTCAACACACTTCTTGATTGTTAGGAATGAGCACGCACGGCAGCACGGAAAAGACGTTGCAAAAGAACTCGTAGCTTGCATAACCGACGTGGAGCTTTTAGTTTACTTGAACTGGGTCTCGGTGACGCCCTTGCCCATAGCGCTCGTACTCGCGGCCTTGAGCACCGTGTTGAGGCAAGCATCGACAAAGTTGGCACCGGACCACTTCTGGTGCGTGAGCACGTCACAACCGATCTCCCTCTCCTTCCTCTGGACGAGCTCGACGTAGGCCTTCATGCCTTCCTTCGCAAAACCGGCGGCGAAGAGGTCCGAGATGTAGGCGTTGGAGTGGAGACCGCCGAGGGTGATGAATTGCCAGACGAAGCCGAGCTTGCCGAGGTCCCAGACGTAGGACTTCATCTGTTCGGTGGAGAGTTTGGCGGCGTCCCAGTTGAAGGAGGGCGACAAGTTGTATGCGAGCCATTGCTTGGGCCGGGCTGCCTTGACGCCTTCGGAGAATTCCTTGGCCTGTTCGAGGATGGGCGACTTGGTCTCCATCCAGAGGAGGTCGGCGTAGGGGCCAAAGGCGATGGCGCGGTTGATGGCGCAGTCGGTGCCGCCCTGGTAGCGGTAGTAGCCCTCGCGGGTTCGGCAGGCATCCCAGTCGAAAGCAACCTCGACACCCAGGCTCTTGGCCTTGGCCTTGGCCTTGAGCAGCGACTGACCAATGACCTCCTTGCGGAACTTCTCAGCTTCCGCCTTCTTGCCCTTCTTCTCGAGCTCGGCGGCGACAGCGTCACCGTAGCGGATGGGCTGCGCCTTGGAGAGCCACTCGTCCTCGAGAGCAATGAGCTTGGGGCCATCGGCACCCTCGTTCTCGGCACGGTTGAGAATGTCGACCAGGGGCTCGAGGCTGGTGTTGGTGGTACCGAGGATAAAGGCATGGTCGCGCTCGTCGACGTTGGTGGTGATGAGGGTGGCAGCTTCCGAGTCGGTACGGGCGACGACGAGGTTCTCGACACCCATGATGTCGTACTGCAGACGGATGGCAACGAGACGGTTGATGTGCTCCTGGATGGGCACCAGCACCTTACCGGCCATGTGACCGCACTTCTTGGTACCGGGCGCCTGGTCCTCAATGTGGATGCCCGCGGCTCCCTTCTCGACAAAGAGCTTGGTGAGCTTCATGACAGCGGTAAGACCACCGTGACCAGTGTCGGCATCGGCGACAATGGGGCGAAGGTAGTCGATGACGGGCGTCTTGGCGCGCTGCTCGGCCGACATGTGGGTTCGCTCCTCGCGCTGCTTCCTGTCGTGGAAGAGCTGTGCCATGAAGAGGTGCTCGACCTTGAGGGGCACCGTGTTGTAGGGGTAATCCGCCAGATCCGGACCGGGCTCGTTGGTGGACGAGGCGGTAGAGGAGCATTGCCAGCCGGAGACGTAGACGGTCTCGAGGTGCTTGGCCATCTGGGTGACCTGGACGGGGTCGAGGGCACCGTAGGTGTGCGAGGTGGTGCCCTTGGAGGCGTGGGCCTCGAGGGTAGCATAGAGCTTCTTGGCCTGGATGTTGGAGGGGTAAGTCTGCTTGAGGGTGCCGCGCTTCGAGACGACCTGCTCGGCGGTGTAAGGGCGGGTGGTGTTGGCGAAACGGGGTGCCTTCCACCACTGCTTTACCTGCTCGACCTCTTCGGCGAACTGCTTGAGCTCCTGATCAGCCATGACTGCGTTTTGTACTATAGGTGTAGGGAGAGGGTGTAGGGGGAGACGTGATCGCAGGGGAAATGATCAAGTCTATCAGAAGGAACGGTTGGTGGAGGGCTAGGAAGAAGCACACACTGGCTGGATCGAGAGTATATACGAAGCGGCCTCTGTGAATCGAGAGCTGGGCTCAGTCATTTCAGCCCGAGGTCAGGCGGAGCGGAGCATACAGGGGATCGTCGGCTGTGATGCGCCAATGCATCTGGCTCTCGACTCGGGAAGGCAGGGCGAGCCAATGCCGGCTACTGAGAGCTCAGGGCGGCAGGGGGCCGTGGCAGCTGTTGAAACCGGTCGGAGCAAGCGGCTTGTGTGCTGAACCTGGCGGTAAGGGCGTTTGTCACTCGATGGCCAGGGTGCGAGACGAGTCGTGTGGAGCGGGCGTAGCGCCTCGATCCCCGCAAAGCCTCGCCTCGAGCAAAAGTAAAGGCGAGCGCCTCCTGACTCACTCACTTGCTCACGGCCTAGGAAGAAAGCATTTGTAACCGGTTAGGCGGTGTGCTGCCTCGAATCCGGCTTTTCCAAAATCGGCCATCCGCATCAGGGCGTGTGGAGAGAACGAGAGAGGGTCATGCGGCCTGATTTCCATTTCCAAAAAGTTGCAGTTGCAGATGGCTTTGCTGCTGTTTTCACAGTTGAGCTTGGATTCATCTCCGATCCGTCCGCGCATCCAGAGACTGCTGACTCTGAGAGCGTGAAAGCGCTTGCTTCAGCTGCACCCTTTGCGCTTGTTCCTTCGTCCTGCGACCATTCTGCGTCTTTCACTAGGTAGCCTCTGCTGGAGCAATACAGCCTCGAACACACGATTGACAGCATGGAGTCGATGCGATCATTCAGCGATGATCATACTGAGCCTGTCAGTCTCGTTGAACAAAGCGTGCTGAGGGTTAAAGCGCAGCCAATCAAGCCGGGTAGAAGCCGGGTGACTGAGTGACCAAAGGGTCTCGAACACCACTCTTCTGAAGTGCGGCCTCAAACGGAGTTGACAGCTTGGATCGCTCTTCGTCTCGCTGAGCCAGCTCACGTCCTTCCAAAGCCGTCTTTTTCTCATAGTGTCGAGTCGCTCAAATTGACAAATTAGGTTCTTCGCGCGAGAGTCACGCCGACTCCCGACTTCTTTAGTTTCAAAATTCTCCACATGCCCCCTCGCCGTTCTTCTCAGCATGCAAGGTGCGGCTGACCACACATCTGCTCATCTTCGACAACGGGCGACAACAGATCATGGGCAAGCCGTCAGCATCTGCAAGAGGTGGCAAGGGGGGACGAGGAGGTGCACCAGGCGGAAGAGGTCGAGGTCGCGGTGGTCGCGGTGGAGGACGCAACCTGGCTGATCGGTATGCATCGGCGTTCGACACGGATAGCTGGAGACCGGACAGCGCCATTGATGGACCACGGCGCGACGACAGCGACGAGGATGAGGTCGACTCCGAGGATCAGGGCAGCAGCGACGAAGAGTCCTCTGAAGCTGGTCCCTCCAGGCACAGATCCGATGACGACGAGCAGGACGCCACAAGCGATCTGGGTGACAGCGACGCCAACTCGATCGATGGGGGCGACGATGTCACCTCAATATCCGTCCCTGTCGCCATGTGGGACTTCAATCACTGCGACCCCAAGCGCTGTTCTGGCAAAAAGCTCTCTCGTCTTGGTCTCATCCAAGAGTTGCGAGTCGGTCAGAAATTCCGCGGCATCGTCCTCACCCCCAACGCAACCCAAACACTCTCTCCTGCCGATGCCCACATCGTGGCCGAGAACGGCGTAGCGGTGGTCGAATGTAGCTGGGCGCGACTCGACGAGGTCCCCTTCGGCAAGCTCAAGAGTCCCAACGAGCGCCTGCTGCCGCATATGATCGCCACCAACCCCGTCAACTATGGCAAGCCGATGAAGCTCAATTGCGTCGAAGCGCTAGCTGCCGCTTTCTATTTGGTCGACATGCCAGCTCAGGGCAGGCTGTTGCTGTCCAAGTTTGGCTGGGGAGAGCATTTCCCAAAAATCAATGCGAGGTGGATTAGAGCCTATCGAGATTGCAAAGATGCCGGCGAGGTTGATGAGCTCAGCCGCAAAATGGTGGAAGAGGACCGACTGGAGAAGCAGGAGCAGAAGAAGAGGTTTGACGAGTCGGGCGGGATACAGGGGACGCTGGATAGAATTGCTGATGAGGCTGCTGCGAGGGACGAGGATGATCCTTTCGGCAGTGAGGACGAGAAGGAGGCCGAGGAGAGAGCGCTCCAACAGGACTTTTCCAAGATTGTTCGCGTCACGGATCCATCAGCGGCCTCCTGAGAAGGAGATCTTGCTCTGTCTTTCATCTTTAGCAAATGCACGCTGACTCGCGCCACCTATTGCCATCGGCATTGCGTCCACATCCCGTCGAGATTCCTTCCTTGCCATTGAAGCACGCCCGATATCAACCTGGATCGACATTCGGCCCTCGATAAGAAGATGATAACGAGTCAGATTGGACCCTGAGAAAATTAAGCTTCTTGGCACCAATACGCTCGGCCTTCACCGCTGCCCTTCGTCTTCCATCTCATCTTATCGGCTCGCCACACCAAAGCATGAGCAGTTGGCGGGAGCGATGGCGGCCAAGTCGGCGGCCGACACTGCTGCTGCGCTGCATCCTGCTCATCTCGGCTGAGCTCGCTGTCAACGCGATCCTCTGGGTGGTAGCAGCCATCGTGTTTCGCCATCGCACACGCTTCCTCACGCTCTCATTGCTAGCATGGACGCTCGGGCTTCGGCACGCTCTCGATGCAGATCACATCTCGGTCATCGACAATGCCACGCGTCGTATTGTCTCGCTCCACTACACCGTCGTCACTGGCACGCGGCCACGGCGGCCCGTGACGTGCGGTTTGTGGTTCTCGCTGGGTCACTCGACGATTGTGGTCGCCGTCATCTGCGCCATTGCCATCAGCTTGGGCATCGTTGATCGACTGGGCAAGATCAGCTCCGTGGGAGGCATTGTTGGCGCTGCTGTTTCGGGGTCAACGCTGTTCCTGTTCGCCATTGTTAACTCGATACTGCTGTACAGCAGCGTCTCAGCTACGCGGAAGCATCGAGCTCAATCCGGATCACCGACGGAGGAGCAGGACAAAGCGACATCCGATGCGCGACTCGACGACGTAGAAGGCAAGCAGCCTCAGAACGAGGACCACCGCTTCCGAGGCATCTTCACACGTCTCGCCTATCCGCTCTTCCGACTGGTCGACCGGCCTTACAAGCTGTATCCCATCGGCGTGCTATTCGGGCTTGGCTTCGATACCGCGTCCTCGATCGCGCTGCTCGGCATTGCGGGCGCCACCAACTCGCAGGTGCAGGATACGTCTCTCGATACGAACCAGGCTATCTTGCCCGGTGATAGCGCCAATCGGTCGGATGCGAGCATCGTGTTGCTGGCGCTGCTGTTCACTGCGGGCATGACGCTGGTCGACAGCTTGGACTCGGTGCTCATGGTGAATGCTTATGCGCCTGGCGAGCTTCTTGCGCCGAGACGGCAGGACGAGGATGGTCAAGCGACATCGAGATTAGCGTGGCTCGGTCGACTGCGCTTTTTCGAGGATGCCTCGCCGCCTACTCCAACAAACATGAATCTTGATGCAACACCACACGAGAAGAAGGACGAGTTGCTCGAGCCGCATAATTCGTCTCTGCCCGAACACGATCCTACCAACGAGGAACATTTGACCGGACGAGGCACATCTTCGACCCTCTCTCACCTCCTGACGCTCCTCTCGATCCTGCTCGCGTTCGCCATCTCGATCATCACGCTGCTTGGGCTCATCGGGGAGAACTGCGATCGATGCGCACGAGCAGCCGCCAAGCAGGACGAGACGCGTAATGGCGGACTGGAAGGCAGATGGTGGCTGTTCTGGCAAAGGGCCAACGACGCCTCTGGTATCATTGGCGCGTGTATCGTGGGCGGCTTTGCGGCGTTGCTGGTGTTGTGGTACGGAGGAAGGGCGTTGCTCAGACGGTACGGTGCTTCGAAGTAGGAGGCGAGCATCAAGCATAGCGCATCGACAAAGAGCGACCAGCTCATGGAACTAAAATGATCGCCTGCAGTAGTTCTGATCGCCTGCGGTCCGTGTGATCCAAGCTCAACGGTGTGAGCAAACCCAAGCTGATGGCGAGCAGGGTCCCTCACCAACCGAGATTTGACCGGCGACCGCAGGCTCGCGGGAAATTCGGCGAAAACTTGGGAATCGAAAAAGACGACAGGCGAGCGAAAAGGAAGGCAACCGATGACTTCACCGTCCCGCAGGCATGGTTGTCATCGAGGCCTTGCTCTTCATGAAGACTTTGCATCGTGCTCGCAAGTCATCCTTCGTGTTCGAGCGCAACCGTCAAGCGCCAACGACGTGACCCTCGTCAAAAGGTTTTGAGGCTACCTAGAAGAGATGAGAAAAGCAAGGTCATGCAACGTGACATTGACGCTAGTGGGCAGATGGCCAAGGGTCCTTGATCACGGCGCGAAAGCAGGATGCCGATTCGATCCCCTTGGAAAAGCTTGTCACCGACGCCGCATCTCTTGGCTTTCCGACACGGACCTTGCTATTGCGTCAATGTCACCCTTGGCAGCATGGTCGGGTGGATGGATTCCTCTTGTTCCGAAAGCCAACGCCGCGGAAAGCGATCGGAACTGTAATGTGACGGCCATTCAGTCAATGAAAGGATGACTCTTCATCGATACACGCCCACAAGATGGTTGTCACGCGTTGCACTGCCCTAGGCTCCTATCTGATGAAGCGCTACGAAGTTGACTTATCTTTGATCATTCTCATGTAGGCTAATTGGCTATCGCTGCTCGTCCGAAGGCTTGTGTGATTGCGCTGGTGCTGGTTAGTGCAGCAAGAGTAGACACGGTTCGACGAGATGCTTCTGTTGCCGCTTGGCAAGGGTGTGGTGAACCCTTCTTTTGGTCGAGAGCAAGCTGCAGAGTGAACAAGCGAGGCCGAAATTTGCGATCTGCGTTGCGTGTTCTCTGCGTCAGAGCGGAGATTGACCAGAGGCTCGAGGCTGCATCAAACTGCACTCGTGCTGCTGCCACGGCTAACAAACCAAGCCAAATCGCACTCTCTTCGGCCAATTTGCATGCATCGAAATCACAGCACAGCACACCGCAGCACAACACACACACACACACACGCACACCGCTGCTCAGGGTCGACAAGGTGACAATCCATTCATTCTCATCTTCCATCCTCCCTCGGTCTCACCTTCACACTCAATCACATCCACCTCACCGTCGTCGCTGCGCATCCATCTCTTCTGCTGCTCTCCTGTGGACCTTGCAAGCATCCTCAATCGATACCCAGTCGCAGTCTCAGTCTCCATCCACTGAGCATTTGCGCATTCGCCTCACTCTGCATCAAGCTGCGCATCTCCGCCGTCTGCGCCATTTCATCTCGCCAACCTTGTCTAGCTCTTGGAACCAAACTTGTTCTCTTCTATCCCTCATCACCTTGCGCAATACTTTCACATTCCGCGGCCTTTTTCGGCGCAAGCTCGCACAACCTTGGCCTCTGCTTCAAGCGTACACTTCGTAACCGCGGCCTGCGCACTCATCACTCTTTGGCTCGGAAAACTCGAGATCCTTCTGCGCAGAGCTTCCTCTTCGTCTCTTGGCAGCTGCGCACGTTCAGCCTAGCCCAGCTGCACTGCAACACGGCTCGTGCGCTGCCACAAACCCATTCCAACTAGCGCACCTGCGAGCCTCTCCCTTATCTCAAGTGCGCAGATCCGCTAGCTCTGCCGCGCTCTCACTCGATCCCCGATCACACTTCTGTCAACGTCACTGCTTGCTTTAATCACAGCCTCGAGCTTAGCATCCGTTGCTGACTCGCAGATGGCGTCGGCCGATCTCGACTCGACTCGGCAGGCTGCGCAGCCGTCCAGTCCATCTCACTCTCAAGCTTCATCGCCACCCTCTTCCCCTTCACAACCGCGCTTCATCAACCTCAACCCCTTCCGTCGCTCCCCTGGCAGCAAAACTACTGGTGGGGGTGTGCTCGCCCATTTCACCAGCTCATCTACCAACAGCACGCCGTCTCACGCTGACGCCAACTCCGAATCCAAGCAGCCGAGACCATCGCTAGGACAGCGCATCACCTCGCGAATCCCTTCTCGCTCCTCGCGCAAGTCAATCGACGTTTCCGCTGCCAACATGACAGAACTCTCCCAGCCCAACCCCAAATTCAGCAATGGCGTCAACGCATATTCACATCAACCAGAGCCTGAGCCTTTTATGGAAGCTTCCGATTCTATCTCGGCAGAACGCGAGCTCGATCCCACCCTCGTACCCCGGTCCGGGCCGCTCGCTTCGGGCAGCACAGCCGCTGCCCAAGCTCATGCTTACTCTCGCGGTCTAGGGCAGCCAACCTTGCTTCCACGACGCTCGCGCACGGTCAGGTCTTCTGCCTCGCCCATTTCGGACGATTCTCAGCCGCTTCCCACCGTGTCGCAGACCATGACGGCCCTCGCCAGCAGCGGCGTCCACCCTGAAATCCTTGGCATCACCAACGATCCCTCAACCATGGAGCTGGCAACGGACACCACCGATATTGTCGCTGCTCCTGTTGCGGTCGCTGAATCGAGCGACGACGGCAACTTCAAGTCCAATAGTCTCGAGGTGGACACCATGAGCGGCGACGGCGCAACGCCTGCCATGACGCCCCCAAGTAAGAGCAGGCAGGCCTCTCACTCCGAGCAGGGTACCGCCGACAATCACATGCTAGCGCGTGCAGCCCAGATGGTCCTGGAAGCCGCCCGTCAGCAGGCTCGTGTCGAGACGAGGAAGAAAGGCAAATCGGCTCCCGCCTCGCCCAAGCGCAGCACCTTCAATCTGTCTCCTATCACCACCACGACCACCAACAGCAGCAACAGCAACGACGAGAGCGCCGTCCAAGCAGCCGGCGCCGACGATGCAAACGACACCTCCGAGCTTTCTCGCACGCCTTCGCAACGTTCTCGCTCCAAATCGGATGCCAGCGAACAAACACAGGCCAAGCAACGTAAAGGCTTCCTGCGCTCCATGAGTTCCAAAGCTCGCCGCAACCGCTCAGGGGCTTCCGAGTCTTCTTCGGCAAATGCATCCGAGACGCCAACGCCGGGCGCCAGCAGTCCTACCGCAGGATCCGGTGCTACATCGGGAACAGTGACACCCGGTGGCAGACGCCGAAGGTACGTCGACACTCGCGACCTCGACCTCTTGGCTCGCGAGCTTGCCGCCGAAGCCATCGCAGAGCAGGTGCCTCAGCCTCCCTTTGCGCGCCCCAGTCGCAGCGGCACTTCCTCACCTCATCGCATCAAGGGCGCCGGCGGTGCTTTCAACGATCCGCGTCGACGCTCCTTCCCTAGCATTCTCGAGGATTCGCCGCTTCAGGATGACAGCATCACCCCCGTCCCTCCACCGAGCAACGGTCTCAAACCCATGACGCCTCTCCACGCACCGCGAACTAACGCACGAGCCAGGGCGGCGGATGGTAGGATCATGCCAGGCGTCGGCTCTTCCGTCATCGCCTCGGCTTCCCACTCGGACCCCATCCACGGTCTGGTTCCCCGAGAGATGTTCTACGGGCTCGGCGGCTCCCCCTACTCGACCCTTCCTCCTCCCAGTGCGCTCTCTAACGGCACGATGCTCGAAGGCATGGATCCCTTTGGCATTCCCATGGCGCAAGACAGCTCTCCTTTTGACGCCACCTTGGCCTACGCCAACAACGCCAGCGTCTACCATTCCCCAGCCCAGATCGCTGCAGCTCGCAACCAGTCGAGTGTCTCGCAGGCGTCCGTTAACGGCAAGCGTCGTCCTGTCCTCACCATGACCATGAACGATCCCGAAGCCGAGATGCAGGGTCTCACCACGCCGCCGCCCAAGGAGTCGATCGGTAAGAGGCTGACGCCGTTTGGCAGTCGGGCGGGAAGCCGCGCAGGCAGCCATGCCGGTAGTCGAGCGGCCAGTCCCAACCCTTCCTTTGTCGATCTCAAGGAAGCCGCCGCACAGCAGCAGACGAACGGCGACCTCGCCGGGGCTGAGCCTGACAACACTGCAACCCAGGCAACAGTGCCCATCGTGGTGACCGACGACGCTGCTGATAGCAGCATTGCTGACGGCAGTCTGCGTCTCGAGGAGGCAAGCGTCTGTGGTACCAGCAGACGAAACTCGATCGCTCCGTCTGAGATCAGCACTCTGCCTGGACTGGCCCCCGCCAAGTCGAAGAAAGCCAACCGTTTCTCCACCATGTTCCGCCGCAAGTCCAAGACGCAGCTTGACACGCTATCGACTGCCACGACGCCATCCAACGATGCATCATCCACAAGATCCCTAGGTGCAACGGCTGCGGGCGAAACAGCTTCGCTCGTCTTGTCGCCCCACTCTGCTGCTGTCTCAGCCGAAAGCGATGCAGACGTGTCGCCCATGGCGTTCCGCACTCTCGATCTCGCGCCCACTCAAGAATCAGGTCGCTCGAGCAAGCCCGCGAGTACCAGGGCTAGCCGTCGCTCGAGTGTCGCTCTCGAGGCGAACGATCGACTAGCTGACAACAAGAAGCCGAAGCGCGGCCTCTTCCGTCGTCTCAGCAGCTTTTCCAGGAAGAAGGACAGCAAGGTCGAGAAGCTCGCCGTTCCGCACGTTAGCACTATGCCCGTGGTGGACATGGAGAAGCTGAGGCAGTTGAGCGAGGCGGAGGATGCCAAGGCTGAACTTGCTGCGAACGGGCTTAAAGAAGATTCTACCTCAAAGGCGAGCAACGGTGATGCGGTCGTTGCTGTCGACGCTTCTCAGAAGGCGGAGGAGCATGCCAAGGCTGATGCGGGACTCACTGCCGCCTTGCAGAAAATGGATCTTTCGAATGCGACCCCGGCCTTGGTGAACGAGGAGATGGCTCAGAATGGATTCGGCACACGATCTGCTTACAAGCTCGAAAGCGATGCTAGCAATGACGTCGATGCGGAGGAAGGCAGGAAGGTGGAGCAGGAGCTGGCGGTCAAACCTGCCAACGAGGAGAACACGGACATTCACAACATCCAAGCTGGACACGGCTCGCAGGACAGTACCGAGGAGAAACTCGGTGGCAACTCGGAGGTGATCGAAGGAAAAGAGGTCAACTGGGATCGAACTCGACTCGGTCAGATCACGCGGAGCGACTCGCAGACGCCCTCTTCGGAAGACTCGTTCTTCCTCAGCAGCGGTCCTAGCGCCACGAGTCGACCAGGAAGCGGAGCGCTGATGAAGCACGGTAGCGAGAGCGCCATGAGCGAGGAGCTGTACACTCCGGACCCATCCACGGCGTACCTCCCGGCGATAAAGGCGGAGGAGGACGCCGCGCTGACCAACGTCACCGCTGCCGCTGCGGCTGCTACAGCGGCCAAGGTCGTGACGGCTGCTCTGGAGGAGAAGCAAGGCCCGGTTGTGACCGCCCTGCCCGCGGATCAGAGTCCCACCGGTGCAGTGCTCTGAGGATGCGAATACACTTTCCTTTCGTCCTTGCGTGCGCGTGTGTGGTTGGATGATCACGAACAGGTGGTGTGCGATTGCACTTGAGTCTCAGGGTTGGCTTTGTTCGATGATGATCATTGCCGCCAACGTCCAAGGAGAAGCGCCCTCCCTCTCGGTCCGGCATTGCTCCAACTTGAGCAATGGTCCTTCCATCTTGCGCAACCGAATCCAGTTCTATCGTCAAGAGAGACAGCGAGGTCCGTGGAGCTGCCAGAGATTCGTGTGCAAGACGCTCAGTGGATGGCGTGAGTGGCCCGTTCGGGGTCCGTGCATTTCCGGCTATACACAGAGAGGGGACATCGGAAATACGGAAAATTCTTCTGGAGATGGCGAATTGCTCGGTGACGTTGTTGGACGTCCATGAGAGGGAAGCATGTGGAGCTCGCTGAGGCAGGTTCGGCGATTCAGCTGCTTGAAGGGAACGGGACGTGCTCAGCTAAGGGGGCCCAAGGGATGAAAGCGGGTGCTGAGGGTATATAACATGGGTTGGTGCGATGAATCAGGTCATCTCCGTGCCACTTGATCAGCAAACCTTGTCTGCTACGCTCGCACATCGGCCTTCAAGTCGATTCCGTCAAGCGTTCGTCTCAACAGAGATCATTCAGGAACACTCACTTGCACGCACCACCCCTCGTCGATTCTTCGTAAAGCATGTCCAACAGCAAAGTGTACCTCGTCACCGGCGCCAACGGCTTCATCGCCTCGTCGCTGGTCAAGCGACTGGTAGAGTCTGGAGCGACGGTGCACGCCACCGTCCGACGCTCATCTTCGGGTGACGACGTCAAGAAGTCCATCTCCTCCACTGCAACAGGCAAACTTCACATCTTCCTCACTCCCGACATTACCACCCCGGGCGCATTCCGTGACGCCCTCAAGGGGGTGACACACGTCTTCCACACGGCCTCCCCCCTACCCGGTGGAGAAGGCAAGACGGATGCCAAACGGGACTTTCTCGATCCTGCGCGAGCGGGGACGCTCACCCTACTTCAGGACGCAGCGGACGCAGAAAGTGTCAAGAAGGTCGTGTATACATCGAGTGCCGCAAGCGTCTTCGATCCGTCCAAGTTGACCACGGGCAACATGCACGATGAAAAGGATTGGAACCCTATCACGTACGAATACGCTCTCAAGGCCGGGGAGGGGTTGAAGAGCGATAAGAAGGACGAGGTGTTGCAGGCGTCCTTTGCGGTTTATACTGCGTCGAAGCGGGTTGCCGAAGAGGCCGCGTGGGACTTTGTCAAGGACAACAAGCCTGGGTTTGCACTGGCTGCTGTCAATCCGGTGCTTGTTATCGGCCCACCTACGTTGGGCGAGGGGCTGAGCGGAAGCAACGGCATCTTTTGGGAAAAGCTCGTCACCCGCCCGGTCAGGGGCGAGGACGCAACCAGTGCCTATGTGGATGTGGACGATACCGTCGAGGGTCACATCCAGGCCATGGAGCGCGCCCAAGCCGACGGCAAACGCTTCCTCCTCACCGCAGGCCAACCGCTCCACCACGAGGTGATCAACTGGGCCAAAGCCAAACAGCCCAGTGTGGACTTCGACAAGGTCGAGGTACCAGCAGATGCACAGGAGCAGGAGGAGAGGCAGACCAAGTTCGACAACGCTCTGTCGAGAGATGTGCTCGGGTTGAAGTATCGGAGTGTTAGGGAGAGCGTCGAGAGGTTGGTCGATTGGGCGGTGCAGAGCGGCGCTGCGAAGGCTTAGGGTTGCGGATTGGATCGAGTAGACCATGTCAGGTGATGTTGGGACCAAAGGATCTGTAGCTAGAGTTCTTGAAAACGTTTTGCGCTTCTCGCTGATTCGGATGTGGGACGCAGTCGAGCCTGAAGGCTCTTTCCGAAGGAGCATATCTCAACCATTAGAGTGTTGAGGGTGCCTTCGTAGATTTGCATGACGAATCGTCGTACGGAGAGGGCGAACACATCATCAAAGCTCTGCTTCAGGTGTAGACGATGCACCCATGCCCTTGTCTCCCTGTCATTGTCGTCGCGGTCCGCGAGGCCTTCATGCCTTTGAAGCAAAAGCCCTGATTGGCGCGCGGCTTGAGTGGGTCCCAACCATCCAGTGTTGTACCGCGCTTCCGTCTGCCTCTGTGCTGTGCTCAAGCCCGAAATGCGAGGACGATGGGGGTTGACCCTTGCATCGCGGCTCTGATTTGCCGGAACCTGCGCGCGTTCCCATTGTGCTCTCGTCGCGGCCGGTGTACCGCGTGAAGTGCCTTTGACGTGCGTCAAGCTTGGCATGCGGATGCACTGTCCTCCTGCGGCTTGTCCGACACGATGCTTGGGCCGCGATCGATCCCTCCTTTGACAACCTGCACTGTCTTTTGCTGAGGGGCCTCTTTGACGTGGGCGTACTAGTTCATGCGTGCACGGCGCCAGTGGGCCGTTTCGAGGTGCGTGCATCGGAAACGAGGCCGTTAGCGACGAAGATGAGGCCCAACTAAGCGGCTGCAAAAGTAGTCGGTGGTCAGGCTACACATCGACTGTGGGCCACTCCAACAGCGATCCGGCAAGCATCACCAGCGAAGGAACTCGCACAAGACTCACTTCGAAGTTTCACCACCATGTCCGACTCGAACGTGTACGTCGTCACGGGCGCCGATGGGTACATTGCGTCTGTGCTGGTCAAGCGGCTGGTGGAATCGGGTGCGCACGTCCGAGCTACTGTCGGACGCGAATCCTCGGGCCAAGAGATCAAAAAATACCTCTCACCCTCTGGCTCGGGCTCTGGCAAGCTCGAGATCTTTATCATCCCAGACATTACGATTCCTGGCGCATTCAAGGAGGTGCTCGAGGGAGCTACGCACATGTTCCACGTAGCTGGAGGTGGAAAGATGGATGCCGAGAAGGACGTTCTCGATCCAGCCCGAGCAGGGACCTTGACGCTACTCAAGGACGCAGTAGAGGCAAAGATCCAAAGGGTCGTCTATACCTCCTCCGTGGCTGCCATCAAAGTCGGAACGAGCAACACGTGCGACGAGACGCACTGGAACGCTCTCATTTCCGACGAAGCGATCCAAGGCCTGAAGAGCGACGATCCGACCGAGGCGATGAAGGCGAGCAGCGCCAGTAAAAGGGTGGCCGAGGAGGCAGTGTGGGACTTTGTACGCGAAACGAACGCTTTTCCGCTGGTGACACTCCAACCGGTGATGGTCATCGGCAAGGCGATGCCCGGTGAAAGCAACGCGCACCTCTGCAACACACTCCGTCCCGTTCAATCCGAGAACGGCACCAGCGGCTACGGGGACATCGAGCATCTTGTCGAAGCGCACATCCAGGCGATGAAGCGCGACGAGGCCAACGGCAAACGGTTCCTTCTTCTCCGCCGGCCACCCGCTGCGCTAGTAACTGATCATCTGGGGTCAAGATCATCGCATAGAACTCAAGTGGTACAAGACTGAGACGCCTCAGGACGTCGAGGAGCTTCAGAGGAAGCAGAGGGAGCAGATCAAGCTCGACAGTATTCGTTCGAAACAGGTGCTCGGCATCCAGTACAGGAGCGTCAAGGAGAGCCTCAAGAGGATGGTCGATTCGGCCGTCGAGAGTGGCGCTGCCAAGGATTCTCCGGCTGGGAGGAACTCCGCTTCCAAGTGGTCTGTAAGCATACACGATGTTTGCGAGCGAAAGGCATGTTCGGGAAGCTCCTCATCAACTCACTCGGACGGTGATTGACATCGAGTGTGGATGCCCGTCGTCAAGCCCGACGCTCGCTTCACGTCAACGATGGTTATTGGGAGACTGAGCGTGGACCTTCGTGATCGAATCAAAGCTTGCCTCTGATTTGCGACGTTGCCGCTTGTCATTGAGGCTGAATCTTGTTGCGCCAAAGGTCGTTCTTACTCGAGCTGAGGGAAGAGATCCTCCAAGGACATCAGTCCCAACCTTGCCCACGCTGCCAATCGTTCTGATGAACTCACCATGGCGGGACACGGCCAGCCGGCCGATCAAGACACGAGAGCACGTTCTTCTGACCAACTTGCAGCTCCGCCGGTGCGATTCTCACGCGGGTTGATTCCTCAGCACACGTTGTCGAGCCGGCGGCCCCACCGCTGCACATTGTGAGGAGGGACGGCGAGCACGTGTGCTGCTCCCACCCCTCTACGCTGCACAACCGATTCATCGGAACAACCAGGGCCACCATGCGCACATATGTTTGTTCAACAACAGTCTAGACAGTGCAGCCGGCGGCCTTTGTCTCGTCACCGTGCGCTATGGTATGGATGCACAAGTCTGCCGCGGTCCGCAGACTTGTCTCGTTTGGAGCGGCCTTTGTCCTGCCGAAAACTTTGTCCACGTTCTTGAGAAAATTGAGACTTTTTTCCCGCGTTTCTTGCCAGATCTGGCTGCAGATCATCGAGAAAAAATTCGCCGCACGGCACGTCAATCAGTGCGCACGCAGCAAAGAGGGTGCACAAGCGGCTTTCACATCGGCCGTTTTCGAGGTGGGGGGTTGCGAGTGGGGAGGCCGCCGGTCAAGGCCGTTGGTTACTGCTGCAGCAAAGACCTCGCTTAGACCATGATCTCGCAAACGAGATGGGAAGATTTCTTCCTGCATGGATGGGGAGTGGGTTGGCCGCTTGTGCACTGTCCGCTTCCAGTGGCTCGTGGATGTGGCGAGGGTGGGAGGACATATATAATCGAACAAAATAACGAGCCTACAGCCTGGATAGCCTCGATCTCCCTTGGGCCAACGCAACGATGCAGCTCGCACTCAACTTCCTAGCCCTCCAAGCCCTGGTGGCGAGCGCCGTCTCGGCGGCCTCGCTGCACACCCGTCAGACCAACCGCGTCGCCAACGACACCACCCCCGTAGCGTCCATCAGCCCGTCCGACCCGTTCCCGACCAACGTCGGCTACCCTGGCACGCGCAAGTACGGCCCGCCCCCCTTCCTCGCCGTCACCGATCGCAAGGAGGGTCAGCTTTCCACCTCGATCGACACACGCTGGACTCCCATTGACGCCGAGCCCAGCTGCGACTTCAACATCTTTGAGCATCTCGGGAACGAGTCGCCCTACTTTAGCTCGCCGATCTTCTCTTCGTTCCAGCAGTCTCACTCGGTTCTGCCGGAAGGCTGCACCGTTGAGCAGGTGCACATCCTGCACCGCCACGGATCGCGATACCCGACCTCGTCGACGACCGAAGGAGCGCCCTACTTCGGTGCGGTTATCGCCAACGTCTCGCGCCTCACCAACCCTTCGAGCAACTTCTCCGCCAGCGGTCCGCTGAGCTTCTTGAACAGCTGGAAGTACGAGCTGGGTGCCGAGGTGCTCAACGCGGTCGGTGCGCAGCAGCTCTTCGACTCGGGTGTCCACCACTACTACCAGTACGGCAAGCTGTACAACGAGACGCACAAGCCGGTGATCCGCACCACGAGCCAGCAGCGTATCCTCGACAGTGCGCGATACTGGACGCTCGGCTTCTTCGGCTGGGACGCTCCGTCCAAGTACAACCTCGAGATCATCCTCGAGGGCGGCGATGGACTGGGCACCGCAGGCGCGTTCAACAACACCTTGGCTAGCTACGATACGTGCAACAACAGCGATACGATCACGGTGGGTGACACCTACCTTCGACCTACGTGGGACGCCATCTACCTGCCCAAGCCGCGCGACCGCCTGCAGCAGTACGTCTCCGGGCTCGAGCTGACCAACGAGATGGTGTACGGCATGCAATCTCTCTGCGCCTACGAGACGGTTGCGTTGGGCTACTCGAACTTCTGTGGCCTGTTCACCAAGGACGAGTGGGAAGGCTTCGAGTACGATCTGGACCTGCAGTTCAACGGTGATTATGGCATCATGAGCCCTAACGGCAAGGCGCAGGGTATCGGATGGGTCAACGAGTTCCTCGACAGGCTCGAGAATGCCACCTGGAACGCAGCGACGATTACGACCGAGAACAGCACGCTGGATAGCAACCCGACCTACTTCCCGCTCAACCAGAGCATGTACGTCGATTTCACGCATGACGATATCATCGTCTCGGTGCTCACGGCGTTGAACTACACCCAGGTGGTCGGCGACTTTTTGGATCCCACCTACGCCGATCCCAGCCGAACGTTCGTGCTCAGCCACATCACGCCGTTTGCAGCGAGGCTCGTGTTCGAGGTGGTCAGCTGCAAGGGCAAGAGGTACGTCCGCACCAAGCTCAACGAGGCTGTCATTCCGTACAGCGGCGCCGAGGGTTGTCCGGCTGGAAAGGCGCTTTGCCCCATCGAGAGCTTTGTCGGCTTTCAAAAGGAAAACGCGTACAAGGACGCCAACTTCAACAAGGCCTGCTTTGGGGTCAACGGCACCGATTTCACTGTCACTGGACCTGTCCGCAACGGCACTGTCTACTAGAGACGTCACTTTCACCTCCAGAACCTTGAATCTAGGATGCTCACTTTGAAAAGATCACAAGTCGGTGCGTGTGCGCGAGAAACGTGAGCCCAATCTGCGTCCGTGAGTGTACGAGACGTGGGTGAAGAGGGCAGGCGGAAATATCTGACTTTTGAGCGCGAGTCAGGAATGCGGGGCAGACGGCGGGAAATATTCAGGGTCCAAGAAGCCACCCAAGATATTGCCGGCTTGCCGCAAATACGCTCAGTCCACCTTGATACCTTTCGCTGGTCACTTGCTCGTCGTGCGACCCCTTCAAGTGCACGACATTGGCATATGACCCGGCTGTACCCGCTACGATCGCTTGCCGAGCTCCAAACAATCAAGACGGGTGCGAGCAGAAGCGTTCTATCGACCGCAACAAGTACCTCGACCCTGACTTGCGTTTGCGCACGCCTTGCTCGACATCGCACGACCTCCACGACCCTCACGCCCTCCTACCATTCCAGACATCTGCACGTCAGTCCGAGGTCCAGCATGACGACCAAGAAAGACGATCCCAAAAGCAGCCCACGTCGCAATCGGACGGACCTGCTTACGCCCGAGTTCACGCCTCACCCTCCCGTGCAGCCGCTCGGGTTGGACCTTCTGCACGGCCCGCCTCTCGCCGAGCACATCGTGGTGATCCTCGGTGTGGGCCCTGGATTGGGGCTTGCCATTGCTCAAGTATTCGCATCGCGCGGATATACGACGGCCATCCTGTCGCGGTCGAAAGATCGGCTCTCTAAATGGGCTGATGAGCTGCATTCCACCGCGGCAGCGTTTCGCACCCAACACGGTATCGAGGTCAAGTCGGGTGAGAGGCTCTCGGGTGCCTTTGCGTGCGATGCGATGGATAACAGCGCCATCACCTCTGCCATTGACCAGGTGGCCCAATTCTGGCCGGACAAAACCATCGGTAGTGCATGCTACAACGCCTCCGTCCGAAAACGCGGTCCCTTTCTGGAGCAGTCCCTGGATCAGATCCAGCAGGGTGTCCAGGGATCCATCCTAGCTGGGTTTACCTTCGCCCAATCCGTCCTGCCCCACCTGACGCGCGTGGGGGGCAATCTCCTCGTCACGGGCGCCACCTCCTCCACCCGCGGCAGGGAAGGCTTTGCCGGCTTCGCAGCGTCCAAATCCGGCCTGAGGGCTATGTGTCAGTCCATAGCGCGTGAGTTCGGCCCCCAAAATGTCCATGTCACACATGTCATCGTCGATGGATTGATCGAGAGTGAAACGGCGCTCGAGTTTTTGGGAATGCCCAAGGGGAGTCGGTTCAAGGACGGCACCGTGTTGGTGCCCGCACAGATGGCCAAGAGCTGGTTGTTTTTGGCTCAACAGCATCGGTCTGGGTGGACGTTCGAGATGGATTTGCGACCCGCTAGGGAGCATTGGTAGTCAAAGGGAGGGTGAGGAAGGACATGTAGGAAGAGGAAAGGCTCAAACGGGACTGGCCTTCATGTCCGTGAATGGTCAAATTGATGTTCAAGACTGATGTGATGTATCGCAGAGATTCCCGTGAGATCGACGATCTTTATGACCTCGACGAGAGGAGAGTAGCATGCGAACGAGATCCGCACGAAGCAATCGAGGACTCCGCCATGGACCGGCAAGCTGCGAGATGCACGGGCAATCTGCACGATGAGAGGGCAACGAAGACCGACCTCCATGCGATGAAGAAGGAGACGAACATAATCTGTACTCGACGAGAACGCAGTGGATACTCAGCACACGACGTGAGCCTGACCAGGCCTGAGATGTAAAGGGTTGAAAACGCTTCATTATTTTATTGTGTACCGTGCCGACGCTGTCATAGACAAGGCAACGACGGCAGAACTTTGAGAGATTGTATTTGGGTTGGCCGATTGATTGGGTTGTCGACGAGGCTTTCGAAGCCGTATTGGAGCGTCCGGAGACTGTGTTGCAGCTTCAAGACGAGAGACATCGCTTGAATCTATGGAATGCAGGTAACCGAGACGTTGAGATCCCAAGCCGTTTCTAGGCGTTGTCGACGGGGCTGTAAACCAGCTACGCCGGGAAGGCGAGCCGTTTACTTGGATCGGGCGCGCATCTTTCTGCGCTTACGACGAAGTCGGCGCATACGCTTCTTCCTCCACTTGGCTCGCATCTTGACAAAGTCTGTTGATATCAATGGAAGGTGGTGGTGGATATGTAAGTGTGCTGTTCGAGCGAGGCTGGGGTGCGACTGTTGGCGGCTGCTGCTGGAGATCCTCCTCCTGTACACTGGCCGCCGACATTGTTCCACCTGCTCGGCCGACGATGACCACCAAAGTGCTGCTGACCCCAATGCCGCCTGCTGATAACCTGTGTCGTCGCCATTGTATCCGAGTGATCTCCAGCAAGTGTCGAACGTCTTTGATGAGAGATGTACCTACCTGACTTGTTAAAATGAGAGTTACTTGGTGGGAGAGAAGAGAGCAGCAATGGCGAGCGCTCAGACGAGCTTTGTACGCTCACTCCACCTCGCGCCCTGCCTGCGTGCGCATGGACTGAGAGACCTGGCTGTGACGTTGCGCCGCACTGCGGTCATTGCGCTAAATTCGTCATGAGACTGACCAGCTGACCCATTTTTGGATTCGGCAAGCGACACTGCTCTCAAGCCTTGCGATATTATGAGTCGAAAGTGGCTGGAAGTGAGTCAGGTGATTCGAGCTCGGCCGAAGTTGTGGACGTCAAAGCGGATCGGGCAGAATTAATTCGATCTGGTCATAATCAGTGCAGCAACATTTGATCAGGCTCTAACAGCACATCGAATTTTGAAAGGCAACCCGCATCTCGTCCCGGATCAGATCCGATCCGATCGAGGCACCGAGGACTGAACCTCGGAGTGGGCTATCCTCGATGACATTCTCGGACACCAACTTCGCAGTGACCGCATCTGCGAGGCAGGATCAGCCCTAGTCTCACTGAGAGGTGAAGTCACCCACTTGGTCGTATTCATGAGTCTGAGTTATGCTATATTTGAAGGGCAGTAAAGTACATTGACGGAACAGTGAACAGGAGTCAGGAAGCTCCTGAATGACAAGCAATAGAAACATGACGCGGCGGCATGCCTCGCGCGACGGCTACGCAGCGGCCATAAGTTAGCGTGGTGCGGGAAGGAAAGCAGGTATAGTTGGACAGGATTTGACAAGCGATTCTGCGAGCTCAGATGGTCGAAGTGATTGAGAATCGTCGTGCTCGCATCGTGATTTGACGCGGCCGCGACGCATCATTCGCTGACGATGAGCTCGCTGACGGTCCAGTCCTCGTAGCTTCCGTCCGGAAGGTATCGCCTGACAACAAGAGGGATCTTCTTGGCAGCGAGCTCCTTCATTGCGATCTCCAACGGGTCGGTCTCGCCTTCGGTCGGGACAAGCACCGGTGCGTTCATGCTGTGTTGATCAGGAAGACAAGACGTCGGAATCGGTGTCAGCAGGAGAAGCGGAGCAAAGTGCGCGGGACCGCGCCCTTCGGAGCATGGCTAAACTTACGAGATCTGCAGCGCACGAGTGCCGAGAATCCTGGCACGTTCGTACTTGGTCATGTATGGGGTAGTGATGCGCTCTGCATTGGCCTGTCCAGCCATCGAGGTCGAAGGATCCCCGCCTGCGGAAGAGTGGACGATGCCGTTGGCGCCATCAGCACCATCGTCGTACTGCTCCTCTCCGAGGTCATCGCCATCGTAGACTGGCTCCTCCTCCTCGTAGAAGCTGTGTGACGCATTTGGAGTATTGGGGAAACGTCAGTCTGCCTGTACGCTGTATCGCTACTGTCGCTCCTCCTCTAGCAATACTCACGTCTCTTCACCGCCGTCCTCGCGATCCGACATTGTGCAATGTATAGACTGGCTACTGTGGAGAGCTGGTCTCTTTGGTCGTTTCTTTGAGGCGCTGTGACAGTTGCGTCGGGCCTGATCGTCCGGCTTAAATGCGTTGCTTCGTCTTGTACCTGAGATTCGTGTGTGACGACAGGAGTATGCTGGTGCCTGCCGGATCAATCGCGTCGAGATTGTTGAAGGGCGTCCACATCAACGGTGATCTCGACGACGAAAGACGAAGAACTCAAAAAAGGGTGCGCAGCCGATAGCCGAAATTTTGACGTGTGGAGAACCGCGTCTGTTCTTATCGGGGCCTGCATGACAAATCGGCGATGAGCCTGGTCACGATCCTGTCGCAAGCTTCTTGGTTCACCTGCGAGAGCATGTCATCAGCATGGAGTCCTCGTTGAACTGTCCCATGATGATGAAGAGCAACGCAGTGATCCGGAGTGGCTCGCTCGCTTAGCGTCGGCCGGGTAGGAAGCGAGATCCTGCCTCGGACTACGGTGGATGGCTGTCACCGTCATTCGTCTCGTCGTTGAGGCAAGGGTCAAGATGGCAATCCGGCTAGATATGAAATGCAGCCAAGCGCAGCTGTGCAGCAAGCAAGGCAGCGGCTTTGTCTGCTGCGAGATGCTCCGTTGGAATGAGATGCGAATCTTTCGCCTAAGTGACATGCTCACAAGCCGGAATTCCGTCGACCAGACCTGGTTCGGCAGGGCTCAGCCAGTTTTAAGCTCGCTTTGGCAGTCCGAGTTTGTGGAAGACAGACAGGGGTCTATCGTGTCTCTGCTGGCTGTCTTGCCGTGGGTGTTGGTCTGTCAAAAACGCGAGGCCGAAGTGCATAAGGCGCGCTGGCATTGAATTTCGTGGATGAAAAGCTGTCGGAGTGCGCACAAAGTGACTTCTACGCGTTCTCCCTTGGGCTGCTGCAGGCACATCCTCGACGCCCTTTTGTTCTCGATGCAGGCTTGTCTTTGTGTGCAGTCAACCTCAGCGGCGGCAAGCCATGGCGCATGGTCGGCTCAGCAGGTGGGCGCCTTGCAGTCCTAGCACCCACATCAATGCCAAAGGGTCCCGCTCTGGATGAGTTGGCCTCTTTGTGCTCGTCCTGGCTCTTTTTAATACTAAAGGCCGCAACCCCTTTGTTCGAGTTCTTCCTTCCCCACACAATCTCCCCCTTGCTCCTCGTCTAAGCTATCTCTAAAGACGGGATCACTTCCTGACTGCCCAACTCGTCTCAAAGACATCGATCCGAGTCTCATTCATAAAGGTGGTCGCTTTCAAGAACGGTGCGCCAACCGCAATCCTCGGCCATGAGCCAGTACAACCGTCCAGGAGACAATGGTCGTGCCTACGACTCCTATAATTCCTCGCAGCACCAAGGCTACGCTGAACAGGAGTACCTCGCAGACTCATACCAGCACCACCAGCCACATGCGTACGCACAACACCAGCAGCAATCCTACTCTGCATACGACCAGCCACAGCCCGAATACTCGGCGGCGCCCGTCAAGCCCCAGAGGTAAGCTTTCGTCCCACCACCACCCGCTCTGCACGCATTTGCGCGACCTCATTTCGGTCGTGTCTCTGCGCAGCCTTTCTCCAACACAGCGGTCTGACCCCAATCTTCACTCCCCCTTTGCCCTCCCTGCGGTGACCGCGCTCATAGGCAACCCTCCAGAGTCAGATCCAACTCGTCTGGCAGCCGCTCTGGCGCTCACCCTCCTGCCACCTACCACCAGCAAGACATCCCTCCGGTCCCATCCAATGTTTCGGCCGCTAGACAGAGAACCGCTCCCAGCCAGCCGTATAACCAGGACAGCTTCTCCCGACCCTTGCAACCATCCACTTATAGCACCCATCCATCGCAGTGGGATCCCAACGCGTCTTACGACAGAGCCCCCTCGGGCCCTCTCTATGACCCTGCTCCGCTTCCTGCTTCTCGCGACTACGACCCGGACCACACGCAAAGCATCGATCTAGGCACGCGCGAACCAGTCTACGACGAGCGAGAGATGCAGCAAAACTACCCCTACGGCGGTGCAGCCGCTTTCCAGCGCTCCGAGAGCTATCAGTCGGGTAGGCCAGGCGGGAGTGGTTACCACGCCGTCGACGACGAAAAGAGTCTCTACTCCAAGCAGAGCCATCAGCCACCTGGCGCCTGGAACGCGAGCGCGCCCACGATGGCTTACAATGAGATGCCAGCCTCACACTCAATGATCCAGATGGGGCAGCCTGGCTACCCTCCCAACGCCTACGGCGAACACGCCATGCCTGAACCCTACATCGGCGGTCTTGGTGCTCCCGGTGTGGTCATCGCCTCCGCACCTGTGCCCACCCTCCAGCATCAAGACTCGAGCTTTCAGCGAGAGAACCGCGACCGCATCATGCGAAAGCGCACCGTCAAGCGCATCCCGCTCCAGGACGGCAATCTTGTGCTCGACATCCCCGTCGCCTCGAGCATCAGCAAGTCCAACACCAACAACCCCGAGTTCGCCGAGATGCGTTACCAGGCCTGCACCTCGGACCCTGACAAGTTCATCGAGGAAAAGTACACACTCCGTCCCTGGATGTACGGCCGACAGACCGAGATGGCCATCGTGCTCACGTGCTACAACGAAGACGACGTGCTCTTTGCGCGAACCATGGGTGGGGTCATCAAGAACATCGCGCACCTCTGCAGTCGCACGCGCTCCAAGACGTGGGGTCCCGAGGCGTGGAAGAAGGTGGTGGTCATCATTGTCGCCGACGGACGTAAGAAGGCCAACGAGCGCATGCTCAAGGCGCTCGGCTTGATGGGCTGCTACAACGAAGGCGTCATGAAGGACCACGTCCTCAAAAAACCCGTCGAGGCGCACATCTTCGAGTACACCACGCGCGTCCAAGTCACCGAGAAGGGCGAGGTGCAGGTCACCCCCTGTCCCATCCAGGTCGTCTTCTGTCTCAAGGAGCAGAACAAGAAGAAGCTCAACAGTCATCGATGGTACTTCAACGCCTTTTGCCAGATGCTCCAGCCCAACGTCTGCATCTTGTTGGACGTCGGCACCAAGCCCACCGGCACATCGATCTACGAGCTCTGGAAGAGTTTCGATAAGCACCCGCGCGTCGGTGGTGCTTGTGGCGAGATCTGCGTCGACACCGGTCGTGGCTGCACCGCGCTCTTCAACCCGCTCGTCGCTTCGCAGAACTTTGAGTACAAGATGTCCAACATCCTCGACAAGCCCACCGAGTCGGTGTTTGGTTTCATCTCGGTGCTCCCCGGTGCCTTTTCGGCGTATCGATACAAGGCGCTACAGGGAAGGCCGCTGGAGATGTACTTCAAGGGCGAGAAGCTGCACTCAGGCGAAGGCAGCAACTCGATCTTTGAGGGTAATATGTACCTCGCCGAGGACCGTATTCTGTGCTTCGAGCTGGTCACCAAGGAGCGCGAGGGTTGGCTCTTGCGATATGTCAAGTCGGCCAAGGCTTACACCGACGTCCCCGACCGTGTGCCCGAGTTCATCTCGCAGCGTCGACGATGGCTCAACGGCTCGCTCTTTGCTTCGTACTACGCCGTGTGGCATTGGTACCGCATCTTTACGTCGGGTCAGCCGTTCTTGCGCAAGATCTGGCTGCTCTTCCAGGTCATCTACAATCTGGTGCTGCTCGTCTTCAGCTGGTTTGCCATTGCCAACTTTTTCCTTGCCTTCTACTTCCTGCTAAACGCCTCCACTAGTGCTACGGGCAGCGATCCGTTCGGCGGTCAGGGTCCCGCCATCATCGAGGTCTTCCAAAATGTCTTTATTGCCATGGTCATCGTCGTACTCGTCTGTTCGCTGGGTAACCGACCCCAGGGCTCCAACTTTGCCTACACGTCGGCGATCATCATCTTTGCGCTCATCATGGGGCTGGTCCTCTACGCCGCGGGGTATACGACCTATCTGGCGCTGGACGCTGCTGGTCTCACCCACACGCAGGGTTGGTCCACGTCCAACTTTGAGACGCTCTTCAAGACGTCTGGGTTCCGCGATATCGTCATTTCGCTGGCGGCGACGTACGTCATGTGGCTCGTCTGCTCGATCTTGCACTTTGAGCCGTGGCACATGCTCACCTCGTTCGTCCAGTACCTCTTCCTCACGCCGACGTACATCATCATTCTGTCGATGTACTCCATGTGCAACACCAACGATCTTTCGTGGGGAACCAAGCAGTCGAATGGCCCTGCGACCGATCTTGGTGGGGCAACGGGTTCCGGCTCGAAGCAGGATGGCAAGGGTGAAATGGTCGAGGTCAAGATCCCCACTTCCGCCAACGACGCCGAGGAACTCTGGTCGCACTACCGCCAAACGCTCTCGCAACCCGTCAAGGAGGTCAAGCAGAAACGCGACAAGGCGACCAAGCAAGAGGACCACGCCAAAAACTTCCGCACCAACCTCGTGCTGCTTTGGATGTGCTCCAACGCCGTCGTCGTCATTGTCTTCACCAGTACGTGGTGGAACAGATACGTGCGAAACCATATTTACGGGGGTGCGGTCCGAAGAGGCGAACCGGTCATCAACCCGTATCAGTCGGTCATCTTTTGGTCCACCGCCGGGCTGTCGGCCGTGCGCTTCTTGGGTAGTATCGCTTTCCTCATCCTGCGCCTGTTTGGCCACTGAGTGAGGCCGACTTTTTAGAACCTTTCCATCCCTTGTTGTTGTACCATCTCAAGATATCCCGTAATACGAACACTGCCTCTCTCCTTTACCCACGATGACGAGTTTGCTGCTAGTCGGTGAGGGTAAGCGCCCTCAGTCGCCCTGGTGTGACCATATGTACATTTACAAAGCCTTCCGAGTCTGCGCCTTGATCGCCTGCATCTCGTCCACCTCGGCCTTGGCCAGGAACGAAAGCACCTCCAAGCGCGCCAGCACCTCGTCGCCATTGTTCTGTCTCTTGGCCTCGGCGAGCGTCTTGCGGTATCGAAGATTCGTCCCGTGGAGCGCATCCATCACTCCAATGGGACCGAAGTTCTCGGTGAAGGCGAAATGGTGGAAGTCGTGCTGGAGTGGACTGTGGAAGCCGGGGATGTAGTAGCCCGAATGGGCCTGGATGGTTCCAACTTCGAGAAAGACGAAGGTGAAGACGTACTGACTCCAGTGGTGAGGCACGATGAGGGCGCCTAGCACGTTGGGCAGCAGGTTGGAGAAGAGGTGCTCGGTCATGGTGCAGTACGTAGCAGCGAGAGCGACGGGGGCGGTGTACTCGTGGTGCTGCTTGTGGAAGCGGGCGTACATCGAGGGTGAGTGGAACCAGCGGTGGATGTAGAAAAAGCCCACCTCGGTGCACAGTACTGGGATTGCGAAGCGGCATGTCAGCGAAAGGACCAGGGCAAGAAGATACCATCGCGGAGAATGAAATGCGACTTACCATCAAAGAGAATCGTGGCAACAATGCGCAACGGACCGGGAAGCTGGTCGGACGTGGTCGGACTTGGCAGCAGAATCGCACCGGCCAGCGTGACGGGGGTCGAGACGAATACGAGATTGCGCAGAGCACCCAGGGCGATCTTCCTGTACTCGGCGCCGCTGACCCGCACAAACGGCTGCACCTTGTATTTCCACAGCCATTGCGGCCGACGAGTCAGATCCGCGTAGGCATACAACGCCGACAGTCCCCAAAGGACGGCAGTGGTGATGATCCAGGTACCGAAGAAGCGCAGCTGGAAGGAACCGAAGCGTGCGGTGAGGTCGTCGTAAAGGTCGTGGGCAAAGGCAGAGGTGTTGAACAGCGTGAAGCCTGCCACCAGCACAATGTTGACGAGGTCTGGTCGACGTCGGAGCAGCGTCAAGTCATAACCCCAATGTTTGGAGCGGGGGATTGGGTTCCCTTGCAGATCCTTGGGCAACTTTGAGGTGAGGTTGGCGCGCGCAAAGTCCGAGTCACTGGTGGCAGTGGAGTTCTGAACGGCTTCGCCTGCAGGCACAGTCCGCGTTTGCGTTGCGGTGGCCATATCGGATGAGGTGGCACGGTCTTTGATTTCAGGTTGATGACATTAAGGAAACGAGCGTTTCAGACAATCACTGGCATATATGGGCAACGGTAGCATGTGACATTCTCAGAGGTGTGGTTTTGCGGGCTACAGTTGGCGGGCACATGGCTTGCTCGGTGGCGACCTCGGCTTCCCCCCCGCAATTTTTCGGAGTTCACGCGCCCTTTTGCCGGTCCTCCATGTCCTGCCGCGCGAACCGCAATCCGGTCAGGAGCACTACTGTAGTCAACCTTAATTTTCCCTTTGGTGGATGATGCCTACAGGTTCGACTGCGAGTTCAGGTGGTCCGCCATGGTCGGTCCTTCGTACGGGATCGCCTTGTTGGCGGCCTTCCACTCCTTCTCGGCGTCTGTGCCGGGTGCTGGGTAGTCGTAGCCGCCAAGGTGCCACAGGTCTGCGGGGGGCTCCTCGATGTGGATCTGTTCGGGCGAATAAAGAATCGAGCGTCAGCATCAGCCAGTCTGGACATCATTGTCTCAGGGTGTGTGGTGTTACTCACCTCCCACTCGGCGTTCTTCGCCTCGAGCACGCCGCAGAAGCGGTCTTCCAGGCGCTTGATCATCGATGCTCTGTTCTCCTTGCCGATGGCAGTACGGGCAAGGTGTTGGCTCACAATTCGGACGAACGGCTTGCCCTGCTCCTTCTCCCTCTCGGCGTGAGACTGTCTGCCGATGAAAAAGTCTTCTTCGCCATCGATGGGGACGAAGAGCGTGATCACAAGAAAAGGCGGCAAACCAACGGCCGCTGTGTACATGTCCGTAAGGTCGTTGGCAAGCTGGCGCTTCTCTTGGGCGGAAAAGAGCCCAGCGGGCGCGTAGATGCGATGCAGCGGCATGAAGTGCTTAGGTAGATTGGGGGTCTATGCGTGATCAGAGCTGGTGGGGCGACTCGCGTTGGATCTTGTGGAAGTCGTCTTGATGGTGATGGTGGAGATAGACACTTCGAGGCTGCTTCACGAACGCAAAGGGATCCATCTTATACTCGTCCTAGTCCCATGCGACCCCGCAGCGGACATCCTCCAACAGAACGAGCCACGTCATAAGCGGCAGCACATGAATGACCGACGGCTTTTCCTCGCACTCGCCGTTGCGATGCGGCAATAAGTTCGCAAGCGACTCGCTCAAATTGCAGATTCAGGGTCCAGCTCCATCTGGCTCGGATTCCGAGCTGTCACAGAAATTCACGCTCGCTCTCTATCAGACTGCGAAGTGCTTCCTCCAATCTTGCTGTTAATTGTCCCCCAGTGAGACTATCTACTACATCTTGCGCTTTCGAGAAGACTTGCACGGTGTGGACATAGCGCTTGCATCTGCCTTCTGGCCAGCGGGTGTCTGAGGGCCGCCTTTGCTGCTGGAAACCGGCGTCGCTTTCGTTGCTGGTGTGGCGCCGTTGACCTGCGCCTTCTTGGCCGGCGTCGACGTCGACGTTGCCGTGGCGTTTCCGTTCCCTTTCCTCAACGAGTCCTCACCGCCTCCCTCGATCAAGATCTGACTCTTGAACAGCTCCACGAGATCATCTGTGTCCGTCAAAAGGATGTCCGAGATGCCTCGCTCTTGCACCGCTCCAGATGGCTGCTTTTCGCTCGTGACCGCAGCTGTCTTTTCGTTGTCAGCAACGAGTGGTGGTCGAGCCGACTCGATCGCAACGGCGGACGTGGTTTGAGCAGCCGGAAGGATCTTGGACAGGAACGCGTCGAAAAGCAGCGTAGCAGGGGGCAGCAAGTGCGGAGCGGTCGAGAACAGGGACGCGACGCCGGAGCCAACGCCGCCAGCAGTGTCAGCCGACACAGCCAGAAGCTCGTCGTCATCGTCCTGATCATCTGCACGCGCGTTAGAGAACGCTGAAGGCCCGAACAGATCGTCAAAGAGCGTCTTCTTGACGGTCGAGATGCCGCGGATGCTCTCAGCCGCGGCCCCGGCAGCGGCACCGCCAGATGCCGAAGGCGACGAAGAAAACGAGACCAAGTCCATGTCTCTGCTGATGGCGACAAATTCCTGTACTTGTTCGTGCGAGCCTGTGCGTAGCGGGATGGGCGCGACAGAGGAAACAGCGGTGCGGAACACTGCCTTTCCGGTCGTCAATCCTGCCTTGCCGACGTTGGCAGTAGATCCCAGAGCGGAGGAAGAGGCCTCCTCTCGATCCGAGACCAGCGAGATGGGCTCCACCACCGTTCTGATCTGCTGGGCATCCGAGGCTTCGAGCTCTCCGTCCTGAGCGTCGCTGGAAGAGACCAGCGAAAAGAAAACTCGCTCTTCCGCGTCGACCGAGCGGTCCCAGCTGGGGCAGGCCAACAGCAGTCTGGGCGTGAGACTGGCATCGATCGCCTTGCGAGACACCTGTCGCGACAGGATCAGATCCCAGATCAGCACCGTGGTAGAAGTGGCCAAGCCGAGGTATCGTCCCGAAAAGGCGAGGCTTCGCACCCCCTCAGCCAGCTCGGGGGCGGAGATGACCATCGACATGAGGTTGCTCTCGGGGCTCCAAAGCGTCACGGAGCCAGCTTGGCCGACAGCAAGGATCGAACCATCCGCCGAGAATGCGCTCGCCGTGGGAGTCTGTTCGCGGTAGCCAAACACGGAGCGGCAAGCCCAGTAGCTCTCGACCTTGCCCGACTTGAGCTTGCGCGAGGTCATGTACCAGCTGCGCACCTTGCCGTCGGCGGCTGTGGTGACGAGCAGTGCCGAGCTTGGTGAGAAGGTCATCGACGTCAGACGCTTGCCGTCGTGAGGGCGGTCGATGCGCGTGTTGAGCGTGTAGCGACGGTTGATCGGATTCCAGCGCCAGAACTTGAGACTTGACTCGGAGACGACCTCGACGTCGCCTCGAAAGTCGGACAGATTGCGACTGTCGAAGGTCACCATCCATTCACCTTGCTCAGCGGTCTTGGACGAGACGAAAGGCGAAAAGACGACGCGCTCGACACGTGTCGGCTCGATCTGTTCGTCTTCAACGCGCGAAACACGGTTGGAAGGAGCCACCTCGAGCTCCATCGTGTTGGCGTCCTTGATGGGATCGTAGAACTGCAGCGAGGAGGGATGACCGGCGAGGAGAACGATGTTGCGGCTGGCGGGGTGGACGGCGAGCGGTGCAGGCGTGTCGACGGGAACCGAGTTTCCGGGAAGGTGACGGGATGCATCGATCTTGATGCGGGTGAAGGTTCTTGTGGGCTTGAGTGTCATGGAAGAGACGAATGTGATGCTTCCGTCGGCGAGCGAGACGGCATACTCTTGCTCTCTGCCGTCGAGACCGTTGGCTACAGCAATGGCAGAGAGAGGCGCCCCGAGACGCGGCACAAACTCCTTGGAAGATGCGTTGCCAGACGCGCCCAGATGCCAGACGACCAGAACGCCCTCCTCGCCTCCCGACAGCAGGTGTCCACCGTTGGGAGAGAAACAGAGCGAAGAGACTGCGTGAGCGTGCCAGTGAAGCACCGCGGAAGGAGCATGCCTTTCCATGCCGTCGTCCGCCTCGCCCTTGGAAGGAGCCATGAACTTCTTCTGAAGACAGTACCAAACACGGATGCGGCCGGTCGAGTCTCCAGTGACGAGTCTGGTCGAGTCGGTGGGGTGGAAGGCCATGCAAGTCATGGACTCCTTTTGTGTATGCTGCACGCCAGGATGCGATGAGATAAATCTGGTGAAGCCTGAAGCTAGGTCGTTTGTCCTCGCCACCTGCACCTTGTCATTGCCGACCACAACGAGCCACTCGCCGTTGGGGGAAACGCCGATGGCGACCGCTTCTCGCGTCTTTCCGATTCGCGCCAGCTCGGGTCGCAGTGAGGCACCGCGCGAGAATCTGGGCATGTTGGATTGCGTTTGGGCATGGGTCGAAAGGTCGATGCTGAAATGGCCTATGATGCTGTTGAAGGGCGCGCCGTTGTCGAGAGCCGTCAAGATCTCGGACATGCTTTTGGGAGCCGTCTCGGCATCACGGTGACGGTACTTTTTCAGAAGCACGTAGACCGTGTTCGGACTGGAAGCATGAGCGGTCATGCCGGAGATGGGCAGCTGGAGGTCGAAGGAAGAGAGCAGCACGCCATCGAGAAAGTCCCATACTTTGACCCTTCCATCGAGTGACGCCGTGAGAAGCTGCAGCGGATTGGCCGGATTGATCATGATGGCTGTGATGGCGGCAAAGTGCGAACCTGGACCGCTTGAGAGAGTTGAGACGACCTGGCCAGTGGTACGCGAGTAGATGCGGACCGAAGTCTTGGAGACGGCAAAGAAGTAGTCGGCATCGCGTGTGAAGACGACGGGTAGTCTCGATACACGGCCTTCGCTGAGGGTTTGGAAAGGCGAGAACTCGGAAGAGCGTTCCTTGATACCGGCGATGCTCTTCTTGTTCCTGCGGTGACGGCTCTTGTTGGGGGCTGAGGTAGCATCGTTGCTTTGTGACGCCGTGGATGTTTCTGCGATGTCGGATTTGGATCGACGAGGATCGGGCTGGGCTGGCGCGGTTGCAGGCGAAGGGGCTGCTGCTGGCGTTGCAGATGCGGAAGCCACCTGTGCCGCCTTCTTGGCGGGCGTTGATGGGGCGGACCTCGCCATTCTTGCTCCGTGTCGTAAATGAAGACAATGGTTTAAGCTGGCAAGAGGAGGAGGAGTGAGTGAGCACAGCTGAGCTCTTCAGACGTTCTTCGCTTTCTCAACCAAAAAATTCTGGATTTGCCAGTCTAAAAAATGAGGGGAAAAGCTCGGGTGTCGGCCAAGTCTCGTCTGCCAGGAAGCGCAAAAGTGTAGGGCAGCAGACAGCGACTTGAATTCCTCTCTGTTTTTGCAGCCTCGATTTATTGGCCATTTTATAAAGCGCACACCATGAAGGAATACCGTATTTGCCAGTATGACAGCTCGATTCGCAGTCGAACTCATCATAAGCTTCCGTACAAGCTGGCTTGCTTCTCGACAGAATGCTTTCACTGTTGAGGCGGCTGCTGCACCAGTCGAAGCGATGCGAATACCATCTCAAGCGTGTGTGTGGAGCTTAAAGTGACGCTGCCCCTCCGCGGGGTTCCGCCCGGCAATAAGTTCGATATCCTCTTGACAGCCCGGAAATAAGTTGCCTCTCGCGGTGTGCTGCCTTCACCTGCCCGCTCGGCAGCTGAGCTGCACTCCCACTCTAATCTGAGCGCTGAAACCACACCATCACATTGATCAGCTGCATTCGGAACTGCATTGAGACCATCGACAGCTCCACGGCTTCGCTTCTGACGTGCTTGTGCCGTTCTGCTCGGGCCGGTCGTAGCCTCGATCCGGTCGGTTGTCGCAAGGCTTGACCCCCTTGCCGAGACGCCCGCTGCTCCTTTGAAAGCTGTCGTCGCTCGTCACCTTTGACAATATCACATTGACACCACCTTCTCTTCTTTCCACGGTCACCACTCCTGCAGTCCGAGCTTTATTCTCGGCAATCACACCTTTACCCTTGCGCGTGCGGACGTCTTCGCTTCCTACCATGGTCGTCCACGTCGCCTCGACCCCGTCGAGCGGCGACAAGCCTCGCTCGATGAATCGTTCCTGCATCCAATGCCGGGAGCGCAAGATCAAGTGCGATCGTCTCGATCCTTGCAATCAGTGCATCGCCAAAGGGTCCGCAGACGAGTGCAAGCACGAGCTGCGAAAGAAGAGGGCAAAGAACAAGCGCCCCTTTCCCAAACGAAAGAGCCGACTCAGCATCGCATCTTCGGCCACTGCCCGCGAATCCAGTCGACCCGTCTCATCATGGGCGGAGGGCTCTATGACAACCACGTCGCAGCACAGCGAAAGCGGCCGCACACCTTCCACCAGCTCGGGCCAGATCGTGACGCCCAACACGTCGTCTTCGGCCCACGATTTCGGCTACTTTGCCTCATCCGCCAAGGATGCTACGGCCCGTGTCGCCTCCCCTTCCCGTCTCGAGAATCAAAACAACGCGCTCGAAGAAACAGACGACGAGAGTGCTAGCGACGAGGACGACTCGGACCGCGAAAGCACGCTACAACCTGATGATCGACTTCACGTGCTCGAGGCCAGTCAGCTAGTGCCAATATACAGTGCACCTCACTATCGATGTCCATTTGCGCTCAAGGATGTCTATGCTGATTGGCGTGCCATGTCCGTCGACCAACGACGCTCGCTGATCACCGACGTCCGCGATGCTCTTCCGTCTTTGCCGCAAACCCTGCATCTGCTTCACGACGTCTATGTCAAGCGTCTCCATTCTCTGCACGGCAACGTCGTCCACATCCCCACAGTGCAAGTAGTGTTGACCGAACTTCTGGACGACTCGGCGTTCGAACAGCGCGAGCGATACGCATTTGGCTACATCACCACCGCTCTCATGGTCATCTTTTCAGCGCTCCGGTTCGCCCCCCTCGACCGCACCTACACCTGGGCCAGGTCTGGAACCGCCCACCCGCACGTGGAGCCGCTCGGGCAGAAGGAGATTCGTCAACGACAACGCAAGATCTTTGCGCTCGTCAAGCGCATCCAGCGCTTCGAATCCACCTACACCTTTGGCTCGATTCCAGAGTTGCAGACCGCCATCCTCATGCTCGAATCAGGCAAAGGCTCGCGTCCCTTCCTCGACTCGCTTGCGGATTGTGCGATCCGCTCAGCGATGCGGATGCGTATCCACCGACTCGGCTCCTTCGAAAGACTTCATCATCCGAGCGCTCGTCCGACGCAGGTCATGACAGGCGAAATGGCTGTACGCTGCTGGTGGGCGCTTGTGCGTCGCGACTGGAGTCAGAGCAGCAAACACCGTACCTATCGCATCTCTTCGCAGCAGTTCAACACTCGGCAGCCCTTGAACCTCTTTGACGACGAGCTGATGGCGATCCCTTGTCCGCGGTCACATCTACGGTCCACTAGGACGTACGTCAGCTACTCGTATGCCATGATCGATTTCGCGCTCTTGACGAGGACGCTGGTGGATCAGGTCAATGCCCAGTTGGATCTGGACGACGGGCCTGAATCCGCTACTGGCTGGGGGCTCGCCTCTGTTTATGGTCAGCGTCTCTCAGCACCGCAGCGACACTCGCTCGATCAAATGGTCCAATCCCTCATCGCCGCATTTCCCGCTCACTACTCGCTCGAAGCGCGATACGACGACATCAGTATGGTCGACATCGAACGGTGGCTGCTGCATCAACGCCTCTTCCATCACTTGCTGACGTTGCATCTGCCTCTCGTGTCAGAAGCCACCCGTCCGCACGGCAGCCTGATGTACATGGCCAGTCATATCCTCGACATTCAGGACAAGGTGACCGACATTTGCACGCGACTCGACAACTCGTATCTCAAAACACTGCAGACCTTACGCGCATGTCTGGTGCTGCTGTTGGACCTGTTCTTCGGCGAAGCGCCCGCAAGTATCAGCGGGCTGTCGCGACTGATGACGCGGAGGAAGATCACCGCTGCTCTGGACAAGATCCCGATCGACGTGTTGTCCAGCACTACAAAGCTCTGCGTTCAGCTTGTTAAGCTGTTGATGAGCTTGGAGGAGCGACGTTATCAAGGGCAGCTTGAGCCGGCAAGCCTGGGCGAGGAAGGGCTTTCGACACCCGATCAGTGCGGCGCGGTGAGCCCTGCGGCCGCGGATCTTGTCACCCTGGACGCCGCTGGGCTGCGCAATCGATGGCATTCCACTTGCCAGTTGCTCGACGTCCTCCTCAACGACGGCTACTGGCGATCTTTCCGCAAGAAACTGCTTCAGCTCGACCATCTCATTCCGGAATGGCTTCAGAAGCCGGTGCACGAAGAGGGTCTTTCGCTGCAGCCTGTCTCGCTGGATCCGCCGTCGCTACCCACGGTATTGTCACTGCCGACGGGCTCGTACGCGTCCGAGATCGAGCGTGCGTTCGCGGCAGACGCATCGCAAGACGCTCTCGAGCCGACAGCGAACAACGGCGCGCCGAACTTCTCGCTCGATCCAGAGCTATTTGGTGATTTTGATCTGGCCGGCTTCGATGCACAGCAGCCGCAGTTCGATATGGACCTGCTCGGTCATCAGGACTTCGAAGGCTACGGCAACGCAAGCCAGTCGATCGACTTTGCGAAGCTACTCATGGAGTGGCGGATTGACGTGCCGCTCAGCTAGCTGAACATCAACCACGATGCTATTGAGCCTCAAACTTTGCATCTGTCGAGAATGTCGACATCAGTGTTCCATGTGTCGCTCTAGACTGTGACCGAGGAGGCAGAGCGGCAGCGGCGAGGCAGAACAGGGTTCAAGTCTTAATCAATTGAATCTGAAGCAGTTAAAATCGAAAATGAATGCGCCTCCAGATAGGGCGGTCGCTTATCCGGCTCGAAAAGGCAGCAGCTTGAGCCGGACAAGAGCGATTTTAAGCGCGAGGCTGGGAAATTGGAGTGTGAAATTGCTTTTGAGCGCGGAAAGTTGGCTGTTCGCTCAGCGGCGGCATTTTCACAGAGCACCACAGCGACACACGAGCCAACCCCGGACTCTCGCTTCCACTATCGCTGCGCAACAGGTTATCCCGCCGAGCCTCCTCACCACCACCGTCCTCATCGACATCACCCCGTCTTCCGCATTCAGCAACGAAAAATGTCGGCACTTCAACAGGTGATTCTGCACCCGTACCTTTCGCAATTGCTGCGATTCTGGTCCACCACCGTCGGTCGCGACAAGACCTACCGAACCGTCCAGTACGCCGCGCGCTTCTTGGCGTGGTACGAATACCGCAAGGGCGCAACCAAGGAGACGGTCGCGCGACTCACCGCGTTGAAATCGCAGCTCGGGCTGAGCCGCAAGCTCATGCGCGTGGGCAAGTTCCTCGAGCACTTCCAGGCGGCGCTCAAGGCGACCACCATCCAAGACCCCGTCGTCTCCTACGCCGCCATCGGCCGACAGCTGGGCTACGGCTTCTACCTCGTCCTCGACACGCTTCAGTGGGTGCACGGCGCCAAGGTCTACACGTTCGAAAAGCCTACCATCGACCGCATCGCCAAAAACGCCGCTCGCTTCTGGCTCCTCGGTCTCACCTTCTCCCTCGCCAGCGGCAGCTACAAGACCTACGTCCTCCAACAACGCGCTTCGGGTGCCAAGAGGCCTCGCGCAACCGCAGAGAAGGAGGCAGAACGAAAGATCGAGTTGGCGCAAATTTCGACCGAACAGGCGGCAGTGCGATACCAGATGACCCAGGATGCGCTCGACTGGTTGATCCCCGCTACGGGAGCCGACATCTTGGGCCTCGACGAGGGCATTTTGGGTATCGCAGGTTGCGCATCGAGTGTCATGGGCGCCAGGACCCAGTGGCGTGCCGTCAATGGTGGTGCTGCCAAGTCGAAGTGATGCAAGAAGGAGGAGGGAAGAGGAGGAAGATTGGGCGAAGATGTACATAGCGCTGCACGCTCTTGGCGACTGCAATGATTCGAATGTTGCTTGACTTTTCGAGACAGACGGCACAGTAAGGAGAACGTGTGTGCATCGGAAGAATGATGACGGGGCGATTGAGTTGCTTTTTGCCCTATGTTGCGCTGAACTGACGGTTTGATCGGAACACGACATGAGCGGATGTTGACCTATTTGTTAGCGGGGTTGTGCTTCTTTTGGGCGATCGCACGCTCAGGTCCGCAGGAAGTGTAGTCGATCTCTGCGGCGGTCTTCTCTGAGCGTGCCTCGGGCACGACGAGCTTGGGGAGAGGCGCATCGGAGTCGTCGGACGGAGACGACATCAGAAGGGGACGGGCAGCAGATTCACCACCACGAATGCGCTGGACGCCGTGCTCGCTGTCGAAAGCGCCTCAATTGGCAGAGTTGCGCCCGACCCGTTCAAAGAACTTGTCGAAAGCCATCCTGATTGAGCCTTTGCCTTCTGTCTTCGGCTGCTCAGAGCTGCTCGAGCGAGCTTCATCCGCCTCTGCCATTTCTTGCTGTTCTGTTGACGGCTGTCGATGGGCGGACGAATCTTGCTCGTGCTCTGTGCTGTTGGATGCAGCCTTGCTGATCCCTCTGCAATTGATCAACATTTGCGAGGTGCTCATCTTCTACAACCTGTCCAATATCGATCCTGATTCTAACCGACACCAGCTGCACATGGCTCTTCTTGGGTTCAAGCTGCCAACGGTCTATTGCAGCGCATCTTTCCTGATCCGACCCCGGCCCCGGCAACGCAAGCACGACCATCACCCGTGCGTCCAGATCTCGACCGGCATGAAGGCTTCTGTCGACGCCTTCCAGCACAGAGTCATGGTTCTTCTGCCTCACGATGGAAGAGGTCCTGTGCACTGCAGCGGCATGCACACAGACCGGGGCTGCCACTACCACCACGCCGTCTTCACAGCTTCCTACGCTGACAGCAACGATGGATTCTTCAGGTGACGCTGGGAGAACCTCTCCGATGTCCGCGAGCCGATCGCCTCAGCACTACCTCCTCTGTCGCTGAGCGAGTTTCAGAACACCAGGCTGCCCTCGCATATTGGAACCGGTCCAGTGCTTGCCGACATAGAGCAGCGCGCCGAGATGTTTCGCTTTTGGCTGGAAGGCGGTACTCTTCTCGGCCAACTCGGCCGCAAATCCCAGCTGCACACCAGCCGCGGTGTCATTGACAACGTCTTCGACTGTCAGCACTTGTTGGACGACTTCGGTCTCATCGTCACGGACCTCAAGGACTTGTACGTCGCAGCTCCGCTTGTATGACACTGCATGTTCTATGCGCGTTTAACTCCGTGCAGTCGCGCTTCGATATGAAAGAAATGCCGGTTCATCGGAACAGCGAATGCCGACTCACAGGCCTGTATGCTTGCTCATCTGGACCCATGGACGTGTGAGTCTAGTCAAAGATACTCGAAACGATCAAGATTAAGGTTTGCTTCACGGCGACAATTCGGCAGGATAGAGTCACTGTGCTTTGGTGCGCCGTGTGGTGACGCCGATCTTACTGCGCTGCTGCATGGGTTTGCTGCATTTCTGCGCAGGGACGAGCAAGCCAGATCTGCTCCGCTCTGCTACCTGACTTGGAATCCAATCCTGCCCCCATGGTCTCCTTCTTGCTCGACTTTGATCTGCACTCGCCTCACGATCTACTACTGAGACCTCTCGACTGCCAGCGTCTACCACCATCATGCTCCGAGTCGCTACCCTGCAGACTAGCAGGACTTGTTCGTACGCCACCCCAAGCTTTGGTGATTGGTCCACCATCAACCCTGACGAAGATCGGCCGTCACTCTGTATGACGGGCCGTTATGGTGACGAGAAGTACCAGCAGCCGTGCGAACCGTGGGACATCCCCGCCTGGCCGCTCAAGGAGTCAACGTCATGGATGCGCTTCGACTTCATGTCAGACTGGGAGTACGAGGAAGAACTGTGGCACGAGCCAAACGTCAATGTCGAGACTGCCTATGACGGAGACGAGCTCATTTGTTTCATTCTTGCGGATCGGTCCCAGGAGCTCGAAAGACACGCTTTCGTTTGGGATCTACCGGACAAAGACGCGGTACGCGATCGACTTCTCGAGCAGCCTCGAGAGGTTCTGGCCAGGCAGGCCGTCGTCGGCGTCATTGAGAGGTCTCTCGCGGCTCCGGGCTCGCTGCGAGCATACTTGGCCGCTCTTGTGCTCAGACAGGCGCGTCTCGGTCGAGACAACGAATCGAGCACAGACGCCCCGTCTTGTGGAAGCCAGGCCTCGATAACCGACTCGTCGCGTCGCTCGCTGCCTCGTAGAGTCACTGGTACGCAAGGAAGAGGCGACTTGCTCCGGGTCCACAAGGACGGTACCTTTGTCGTCGGCTGGAGCAATGAGCAAGGTGCGTGCTTCGAGATCGAGCAGCTTTACGACGTCCGGCCTCTTCTTGTCGCCCTTTCCAACGCGTCTGGCTCGTCTCGTCGCATCAGATCGGTCATCTCTGCCATTTTCGGCAGCTTCTCGGCACATCCGGCCAAGCCCCTTCTCGAGGAAAAGGTTGCGGCTTTCATCTTCGGTCAAGAGGATGCTAGGCTAGACGTCCACAGCATGGGTGCTTTCTTCTGCCGGCTCGCCGCTGAGCATCGAAACCACTTCCCGACAAAGCGAAACCCCCGAGCTCTCGTTGTCGGCCTGGACTCGTTTCACGTCCTCCCGAAGCCGAAGAAAAAGGACAGCATCATCTACGTCCGAATCACTGGGGGTTATCTTGTGTCCGAGACCAGGGGTCCCTCAGGGGAGCGTTACGAGGATTTGACAGTCGCCATCGATCGGTATGACTCATTCTTCTGCAAGCCCTTGCCGAAGCTCGGCGACATTCTCGCGTCTCTCGGTATGACGCTGTTCGTCTATTACGACAAGGACCAGGACGACGACTTTCTCGTCAACGTGTACGAAGAGGTCTCAAAGGGGCGTGCGATCCGCGCCTTGCTCTACTATCCCATCGCCCAGCAGCTGGCCGCGAGGACGTACGAAGAGTCACTGCGCATCGCAGAGGCCTGGAAAGGTGTGCAGAGTCTGCGCCATCCGCACCGAACTCGACCTCACGTCACAACCTCCCCACAGGGAGAACACGCAGTCGTCCTTGACACAGGCCGCAAGATCGAGGGAACGCCGCAAGTGCGATTCATTCCGTACTCGAGCAAGGAAGAGGCCGAGCGGGCCAACCGGCGGTTGCAAAACTACCTGAACGACAAACGGCTAGGCGCGTTGGATCCGCACGACATCTTCTGCGTCTGGAATCTGTTCGACGGGCCGGGGAGCGTCGGTGACGCCCTCTCTCCCAGTTCCTACGACAGCGAATTTCTCAAGGCCTTGCTGGAATCTCTTCGTTTCTTCAACGCTCGAACCCTCTGGCCCCCTCCTGTTCACCAACATGTAGAGACGTAGATGGAGAAATCAATTGTTCCGATGTCTACGAGCTCGACTACGAGTTCAGCTTGCTGTCCGATACTGATGTCTTTGAGAGTGCGTCGGCAAGGTCATCGGTCTCGTCGTGCTTTGCCTCGGTTGCTTTTGGCCCGCTCTCCTCTTCCTCATCGGCGTCCTCTTCCTCATCCTCCTCATCCTCGTCCTCACTGACTTCGCCGTCAGGATCCATCTCGTCCAGCTCCTCCAGGGCATCCTCGTGTCCATGCTTCGCTAGTGCGCTCTTGATCTTCTCGATGCAGTCATCCTCCTCGTCTGCCCAGTTGCCGTTGATGTCGAGCTTGGTGAGCTTGGTCAGGTGCACCTCGATCGCACTTCCGAGCTGGTCGAGCACCTTTCGGTCGAGGTCACAGTACTGGACCTGGATCGTCTCGAGCGCGGGGTTGCTGCCGTTGGCAAGGGCGCCGAAGACGAGCGCACCACCCTTGGGCTTGAGCAGGCAGTCGGAAAGGTTCAAAGTCTTGAGCTTGGGCCACTTGGGAAGGCAGGCGGCGATAGCGCGGGAGCCTCGTAGTGTTGCAGTATTGTCTTGAAGGTCGAGAACCTCGAGGTTGGGACATGATGCGAGACCTTTGCTGATGGCTTCGATGCCTTCCATGCGAATGCCGTTCTGGAACATGCGGACTTCTACCAATCCACCGTGTGCTGCATATGCCTTGGCCCAGACTGGCGCCGAGCCGTTTTCGAGTCGGTTGCGTCCGCAGATGACTGTGCGGAGCTTTGATTCCAGTCCCTTTGTCTTCAAGTTCTGCGCAGCCTCGAAAAGAGCTTCCGCTACAATGGTACCGCCCGTGATGCCCAGTCCGTTGTTGTTAAGCTTGAGCACCGAGAAGCTGTGGTTGTTCTTGAGAAAGTTGACCATGGGCTCGGCCGATCGCCCACCGAAGGCATTGTCCGAGAGATTGAGCTCCACGAGGCTGGTATGATCTATGAGAGCATCGCAAAGGGCCCTGAGCGCATCTGGAATTTCGGTGATGAGCCTCCCTGTGAAGATGTCGGCGAAGTCAGCAACCTGTCGAAAGTAAGGCAGAGTGCAAGTCAGCATGCGTGCGAGCTTAGGCGATGGATGGCGGGGCAGTGGTAGCTTACCTTGAGTGACTTCTTGCTCTTGAGGACATCGGCGAGCGCTTGACATGCTTCGACGCCGAGTGTGTTGCCTCCAAGGTGGACCTCTTCAAGGTCGGCAACCTTTTCGAGCTCATCGAGGTGAGGTTGGATGTCGGCTTTGCTATCGAGCTTGAGACCCTTGCCGACCAAGGAGAAGACCTTAGCGTTGTCCGTCATGGTGTGTGAGCGGAATTGATGGGAGAGAGTGGCTGTTTCGATATGAGGAAGAGAAAGCTGAGTCGAACAAAGCAATCAAAGTAACACTTTTTGCTTGACCTCTCTCACACGCGTGCATGCTAAGCTGTTGACAGTTCTTCTATATCGGGCCGATCTACACAGATCTGACAGATCTGATTAAGCCCGACTCGCGCGACATGGCCGTTCAAATTCCAACGTTTTACTCGCGATCCGCTGCGGCAAAGGCTCCCAAATCAGTCTTGCATCTTCAAGCTTCGGATACGTTTGGTCGATCGCTGCAGATAATTGCGTTCGTAACGGCAGCAATGGCTCAGACGCTGAAATGAATACTTGGAGGGGTCTGAACAACGACCTGCGATGACCAACGGCAGGCGATGGATGGTCCCTGCTGTTATTCGAAAGCAGGGTCTGCGTGGTCAGTTGTCTGCCAGGATATGAATCAACCTTTTTGGGATCCATGCGCGCAAGGGCCGTCATGAGTGTTGTTCGCCGACGGCACTTGAACAGCATAGAGTCTGAATGGTGTGTGCGCAGTTCTTCTTGAAAATCAAAGGGCAAGGGTCGAATAGGACGAGTTGTATTCAAGCCAGGTCTTCACCAGGCAGGTTGAGCACTTCGGCAGAGGCTTGGTTTCGCTTCTGAGTCTAGCTTGTATTCGAATCCTTCACATCGCGCTGAGCAAGCCCGAGAATTTCCAAAAGATCTGCGAGCTGCCATTCGCCGGGCTGCTGCTTGCCTCTTCCCTCAAATTTTTTCTTCTTCTGAAGCCAGAGCGGCTCAGTTGCCTGCCACACTCAGGCGGCCGCCCTCTTGTCAAATTCTGCATTGCCTTGTGCAACCACAGAATTTCATCTGCCACGGTGGCCCTGCCCGCTCAGCCTGGCGCCCGCCGCTGTCGCCGCCCTGAGATAGAGATCACCATCTCCGTCGCCTTTCCGATCTACTCCCACCACCCATCCCCCCTACCCTATCCATCTCCCCCGTACTCCAGCGCATCGACGCTAGTGTTCAGTCAAGATGGTTAAGTGAGTATCGTCAATCGCAGCAATTGCCATCATCAAGTCAGAGAAAGCCTATTCGCATTTCGAGAGGTCTTTGAGGTCGATCTTGGCCCGAGACAGACCACCTTTCAGCACGGCTTCTTGCATGGACTTGCTGCCAGTCCACATCCAGTAGTCTTGTCTTACATCATGAGCTGACCATCGTCGAACCCCCGCACTCTTTGCCTGACCTTTACCCACCCCACAGCTTCACCGTCGACGAGATCCGTGGCCTCATGGACAAGCCCACCAACATTCGTAACATGTCGGTCATTGCCCACGTCGACCACGGCAAGTCCACCCTTACCGACTCGCTCGTTTCCAAGGCCGGTATCATCGCCGGTGCCAAGGCCGGTGACACCCGTTTCATGGACACCCGTGATGATGAGAAGGAGCGTGGTATCACTATCAAGTCCACCGCCATCTCCATGTACTTCCCCATGGAGAAGGACGCTCTCGACTCCATCGCCCAGAAGAAGGATGGTGCCGAGTTCTTGATCAACCTCATCGACTCGCCCGGTCACGTCGACTTCTCCTCCGAAGTCACCGCCGCCCTCCGTGTCACTGACGGTGCCCTCGTCGTCGTCGACTGTATCGAGGGTGTCTGTGTCCAGACCGAGACCGTGCTCCGACAGGCCCTTACCGAGCGTATCAAGCCCGTCGTCTGCTTGAACAAGGTCGACCGTGCTCTTCTCGAGCTCCAGGTCGGCAAGGAGGACCTCTACCAGTCCTTCATGCGAACCATCGAGTCTGTCAACGTCGTTATCGCCACCTACAACGACCCCGTTCTCGGTGAGAGCCAGGTCTACCCCGAGAAGGGTACCGTCGCCTTCGCCTCCGGTCTTCACGGCTGGGCCTTCACCCTCCGCCAGTTCGCCAACCGTTACGCCAAGAAGTTCGGTGTCGACAAGGATAAGATGATGGTCAAGCTCTGGGGCGACAACTTCTTCAACCCCAAGACCAAGAAGTGGACCTCCAAGGACACCGACGCCGACGGCAAGCCCCTCGAGCGTGCCTTCAACATGTTCGTCCTCGACCCCATCTTCCGTGTCTTCGACGCCATCATGAACTTCAAGAAGGACGAGATCCCCAAGATTCTCGAGAAGCTCGATGTCAAGCTCACCCAGGACGAGCAGGATCTCGAGGGCAAGCAGCTCCTCAAGGTCGCCATGCGCAAGTTCCTTCCCGCCGGTGACGCCCTCCTCGAGATGATTGTCATCCACCTCCCCTCGCCCGTCACCGCCCAGCGCTACCGTGTCGAGACCCTGTACGAGGGCCCCCTCGACGACGAGTCGGCCATCGGTATCCGTGACTGTGACCCCAAGGGCCCCCTCATGCTCTACGTCTCCAAGATGGTGCCCACCTCGGACAAGGGTCGTTTCTACGCCTTCGGCCGTATCTTCTCCGGTACCGTCAAGTCGGGCCCCAAGATCCGCATCCAGGGTCCCAACTACACCCCCGGCAAGAAGGAGGACCTCTTCATCAAGTCGGTTCAGCGTACCGTGCTCATGATGGGTCGTTACGTCGAGCCCATCGAGGACTGCCCCGCCGGTAACATTCTCGGTCTCGTCGGTGTCGACCAGTTCTTGCTCAAGTCGGGTACCCTTACCAGCTCCGAGACTGCCCACAACTTGAAGGTTATGAAGTTCTCCGTCTCGCCCGTCGTGCAGGTCGCCGTCGAGGTCAAGAACGCCAACGACTTGCCCAAGCTCGTCGAGGGTCTCAAGCGTCTCTCCAAGTCCGACCCCTGTGTGCAGGCTTGGATCGCCGAGACTGGTGAGCACATTGTTGCCGGTGCCGGTGAGCTCCACCTCGAGATTGTCCTCAAGGATCTCGAGGAGGACCACGCCCAGATCCCCCTCAAGATCTCGGACCCCGTCGTTGGTTACCGTGAGACCGTCCAGGCTGAGTCCTCCATGGTCGCTCTCTCCAAGTCGCAGAACAAGCACAACCGTCTCTTCGTTAAGGCTGCCCCCATCGAGGAGGAGCTCTCCAAGCTCATCGAGGCCGGCAAGATGACCCCTCGTGACGACTTCAAGGCTCGTGCCCGTATCCTCGCCGACGAGTACGGATGGGATGTTACTGACGCCCGTAAGATTTGGTGCTTCGGTCCCGAGACCACCGGCCCCAACCTGCTGGTCGATGTCACCAAGGGTGTTCAGTACCTCAACGAGATCAAGGATTCGTGTGTCGCCGCCTTCCAGTGGGCTACCAAGGAGGGTGTCTGCGCTGAGGAGCCTATGCGTGGTACCCGCTTCAACATCCTCGATGTTACCCTCCACACCGATGCCATCCACCGTGGTGGTGGACAGCTGATCCCCACGTGCCGACGTGTGTGCTACGCCGCCGCTCTGCTCGCCCAGCCCGGTATCCAGGAGCCCGTCTACCTGGTCGAGATCCAGTGCCCCGACTCTGGTCTTGGTGGTATCTACTCGTGCCTCAACAGGCGTCGTGGCCACGTCTTCTCCGAGGAGCCCCGTGTCGGTACCCCCATGGTCACCGTCAAGGCTTACCTGCCCGTCAACGAGTCGTTCGGTTTCAACGCCGATCTCCGACAGGCCACCTCCGGTCAGGCTTTCCCTCAGTCCGTCTTCGACCACTGGCAGCTCCTCCCCGGTACCCCTCTGGAGGCCGGCAAGACCCTCGACATTGTCACCGGCATCCGCAAGCGCAAGGGTCTTAAGCTCGAGGTACCAACGCTTGATTACTACAACGACAAGCTCTAGAGCGTTGCACGTCATCGTAGCATGCTTTGGACGCGATCCGGTCGATATGAGCGACGTGCCCCCGGCATCTCCCGCAATTTCTGGCTGTTTGTGTCGTTCCCCAAAATTTGATTCGTTTCCTCTCTTTGTCCGGGTGTGCGAGTGTCTTGGAAACCGTTCTGTACCCTGAGAAGGGTGATGTACTACAACGACAAGCTCTAGAGCGTTGCACGTCATCGTAGCATGCTTTGGACGCGATCCGGTCGATATGAGCGACGTGCCCCCGGCGTCCGAAAATTTTGGTGCCACTTCGTGGCACCAAAATCCGACAAAGTATTCCTCTTCTTCCTCGGCGTGACGGTGTTTCGATCCTTGCAGCGTCCTTGGACGGTGCTGCTAGCTTGCGATCATCTCGACGTCAGTCGAAGGCGGAGGACGACGAGCACGATGAGGAGGAGCACCGAATCGCATAATTTTGAATCGTGTTAAATTTGGCTCTACACGGTGCTGGCTCGAATTTTTCTCGCTGGAATCGATACGCGAGGTTCGAATTCGCGACTCCCGCGGAAGGGTTGGTCTCACGAGGTGAGTGGAAAACGCTTTCCGGTCCCTTCCAGCCCTCAGATCACCTTCACCTCGATCATACACCAGCCATCTCGCAGTCGGCAAGATCCTACTCAGCATCAACGGCTGACACTGCTCTTGCAAAGATGGCGGTCTTCTCGCTATCAACACTCCTCCAGAATGTTCCGCCAGGAACAAGGATCTTAACATCAGCTCTTCTCGCATTCACAACGCTGCTCTTCTTCCTGCGATTGCGGACTGGTCTTGGCTTCGGCACCGTCAGCGCAGTGCAGTTCCCATGGTTGGTGATTGTGCCCGGCGCAAGCTTCTTCTACCCATGGACGCTCGTCACGGCAGCTTTCTGCGAGTCTTCCACGCTCGAATTCCTGGTCTCGATCATCTCTCTTCCACTCGCCGCAAGGTATCTCGAACGACAATGGGGTGCCGTCGAGCTGATCAAGTTTGCGCTCGTCATTGTGACCGTCAGCAACGTCATCGCATGGGGAGTTCAGCTCCTGCTTTTTGGTGTCTTTCGCAAGGAGGCGCTTATCTGGGGCATCCAATATCACGGTCTCCAAGCGCTGCAGACCGCCTTCCTCGTCGCCTTCACGCAACTCATCCCGGAGCATCAGGTGCAAGTCCTTTCCGGCGCCCTCAAACTCCGTGTCAAAGACCTGCCAATGCTCTACGTCACGGTTAGCAACGTCATGTGCCTGATCGGCTACAACTCGCCGTGGATCCTGATCCAGTTCGGCTGGCTCGTTTCGTGGGCCTATCTGCGCTTCTTCAAGCTCAACGAGTCCGGGTATCGGGGCGACCGCAGCGAGGCTTTCGCGTTCATCAACTGGTTCCCGCCCTTCGCTCACAAGCCGGTGCAGTTTATCTCGACGACGCTCTTCACCATCTTTGTTAAGATTGGCATCGTACAGCCGTGGACCGGCGGGGACTATGCCGATTTGGAAAGCGCGAGTCTGAACGGGCAGCCGCAGCAGCATGGCAGCGCACGAGCGGAGGCGGAGAGGAGAAGAGCAATGGCGCTCAAGGCCTTGGATCAGAGGCTGTCGGCGAACAAGAGCTCGGTCAGCCGGTCCAACAGCCGGTCTAGTGGTTTGCAAGGAGCCGCGGCGAAGGAGGGCGCATCCTCGTCGACTGGTGCGGATGCGGCCGCATCGGGATCCGCTTCGACAGCACAATCGCTTCCAACGGTCGTGTTCGAGGCTCCACCGGAGGATCTGCCAGGCGAGAAGGAGAAGGAGTCCAAGTAGATCGCTGCTGCACGCAGCCCAGGCATGCAACGTCAGTCACACACCGTCATATGTAGGCCACACGCACGGATGAATTCAAATGATATCGAACATTTTTATATGAGCATGGTGTACAAGTGTTGACGCGCAAGTAGAGCGTGGGGAAGAACGCTGATCATCGCGGGCCGTGATGCTTGGCCAGTCTGGGGCCTCTTCGAGTGCGCGGCAGAAGATCCATGACCCGGTGTCGGAGGGCGGTGACAAACGCTTTCGTGTGAAATATTGGCTGTCTTGTCGCCGCCTACCCGGGAGAAGGACGTGCTGAGAGCACTCCCTCAGTTCGTCTTGCCGGTGAAGGGCTTAACGGGACCCATTTGCTGCTGGAGACTGCTGATCAGACTAGAGAGACTCGCGACCTCGATGCGAAGCGCGGCATTCTCATCTACGAGCGACGTCATCTTGGTGTGAAGCTATTGAGTGCGTGCCCTGGCGGAACGAAGCTGCTTGTTGAGCTGCTCGATGCTGTCGAGCGAGGCAGTTGTCGAGCGGATGTCGACTTGACGCCTTTCCATCATGCGTCGCAGCTTCGCAAAGTGCTGTCGTTGAGTGATGGAGTCGGCTTCCACGACGCTGAGCGACGCTGTACTGTGCGCTCGGTCGCTCGAGACGGCATCATTTCTGGTCTCGACGGCATCACCGCTCTCAAGATGCCCATCTTCTACAACCCTTTCGACATCAATCCCGATCAATGTCCGACACCAGCTGCGCATTGCTGGAAAACCTGGACGGAACCATTCCTGGCAGCCAGTCCTGCAGTGGTCGCTTCCAGTCTGGTCCGCGAAGGACGAGACCACGCCGATCTTCTTCCCAGCATCTGACGGTCTCGGTCTGCCAGCAGAGATCAGCGAAGATGGCGGTGACGCGCTGAGCGTACCATCTTCGTCAACGTTTTCAGAGACAGATTGGCGCACAAGTCTTCACAGACGAGGAAGCGGGGCGAGCAAACACAATGGCGTCGGCTCAGAGGCAAGACGATTCTTCCGAGATGCATCGCCCTCGACTTTGCGACATCCTCTACTCGCTCAACAAGATGCTGCATCTCACGCACGAGGCCATCGACAGCACCAGAAAGGTGTTCGACAAAGATGGGAAGCCGGTCTTGGACGACAACGGGAAGCCGGTTCTGGTTCCCATCGAAGAGAACAAGAGGCCAATCGCCGAAGGCTTCCAGAGAGTCATCAACAGCCGTGCTCTTCGCGCCCTACTGTACTACCCCGCGGCACAGCGTCTGGCGGCCAGGTCGTACGACGAAAGGCACGCGATCTACGGCGAATGGGCCGAAGTGCAGAGCATGCGCACTCCTCAGCGGCCTGAGCCTGCGGCGTACATCCGGGCCGAAAGGTTCGTCATGAACTTGGACGCTGGCCACGACATAGACCACACGACGAATCGGACGAAGCTCACATGCGCCTATCCGTCGATGCAGGACGCAACTTCGGCAGCAGAGCGTCTCAAGGACTACCTGCAGGACGTCCGTCTCTCTGCGCTGGGTCCCTACGACATCTCCGGGGTCTGGTATCATCTCGAGGGCCAGGGAAACCTCGCCAAGCGGTACTGGGATGTCAACACAGGTCTCGAGAGGGAGGAAGATGACGACAATGTCAGGCTGCTCAATATCGTCGATCTTCGTGGTGTTGCTCTTGATCGCTGTCCGCTCTCTGGTCTTAAGCAAGACATCGACGAGTGTCCCAAGTACGACCGACTTCCGTGCGTCCAGATCTCGACTGGCATGAAGGCTTCTCTCGTCGCTTTCCAGCACCGAGTCATGGCTCTTCTGCCCCACGATTACTGCACGTGAAACAAATGTGCGAGATGAATGCATTGATAGGAACGTGGTGTACAAAAAATGATGCGCGGACAGAATTGAAGACATGGTCCATTGAACCCTTTGATCATCGTGGACCATAACCCTTGGCGACTCTTGGCTTGTTGTTCGACGAGCCCAACTTCTTGCCATCGCGCTTGGCCTTCCTCTTGAACGCGCGCAACTCCTTCTTCATCCTCGGGTCGACCATCTTGTAACGACCCTTGGTGCCCTTGGGACGACCCTTGAGACCCCTGTTAACACCCTTGGCCACGACGAGCTGCACCTCCTTCTTCTTCTGGCCACCCTTGACCGACTTGGCGAGGATCTTGTTGATGGTGGACGACTTTTCCTTCTCGGTGATGTCCTCGTTCTCGTTGATGGTCTCGGCCTTCTTCTGGGCCTTTTCGAGTCGACGCAGCGTGCGCATCTTCTTTCGCGCCTTGGCTTCGGCAACCTTCTTGATGGGTCGGACGTCGAGGGCGCGCTGGCGGTCGCGAAGCGCCTGCATGGCCTCCTTGGTGATTGGGATGTTGGCCTTGTAGTGCTTGGTCTCGTCGTCGAGGAACCATGTGGGGAGGCCGTCCTTGTCGACAAAGTTGTGCTTGGAGAACCCTTGATCCATCAGATCCTCCTTGGTGATCTGGCGGTTGACGAGTGCTTGAGCGAGGGCGACGGCTTCGGCGGTGGCGAGACCGTGGTCTCTGATACGCTTCTGCTTGCCTGCCTCTTCGTCTTCTCCGTCCAAGTCCCACTCCTCGTCTGGGATGGCGTCCTCCTGCTGGTCTTGTGGAACGACCTCAAAGTCATCCTCCTCCTGTTCGCTTCCAGATGCGGAGACATACTCTTCGTCGCTGTCGACTTCCTCTTCGCCCTCCTCGCTGTCATCTTCTTCCTCCTCCCAAGCGTCCTCGTCGTCTTCGTCGCCCTCCAGCTGCTCTTCAGCATCTTGCTGGTCGAGCTCGAGATCCTTGAAGAGCGGGTTGTCGAACCAGATGGATGCTTCGCGGCTCTGCTGTGCGCTGATTTCGCTGTCGCTGACGAGGCTGTTGACGAGCGAGCGTTTTGACGGCTTGGCTTCAGGAATCTCTGGGTCGGCAACGACGATGTCACGCTTCCTCTTTTTGGTCTGCTGCATGGCTTCTCGCTCGAGACGCTCGTCCTCCTCGTCCTCCTCGTCGTCAGAGTCGAAAGTCTCCTCCTGCTCCTTGCGTCTCTGCACGACATGGTAGCCGCCTTCGCTCTCGTCGCTCATGTTGGCCTCATCGTCTTCATCTTCCTCGTCGTCATCCTTGATGCCGTGCCAGGAGTCGTTCTTGGCATCCTTGAGACGTGCCTCTTTTGCGCGGAACTTGGCGTCGCGCTCGGACTGCTTTTGCTTGAACTCGTCGTATAGCGCATCCATTTCGGCGTCCAGGCGTTTCGCTCGTGCTTCCGGATCATCGTCATCAGCGCTGTGAGAGGCTGAAATAGTATCGCTCTCGTCGTCGGAGATATTGGCCTCTTGGATGGCTGCCTTCCGCGAGACTCGTTCGCCCGAGTTGATGTCGAACATGTCGTCGTTGCCAGCACCCAATTGGTCATCCATGACATCCATGCCGATATCCATGGGTGTGGTCATCTGAAGCTGCATCTTGAGGATCTTCTTCTGGCGAATCTCGTTCTTGCGACGTCGCTCTTTGCGTGCTTTGCGGGCGGCTTCCTCATTGAGCCTCGCAATCTCGTCGTCGATCTGGTCGTCTTCGTCCATCTCTTCGACTTCGACGGTCTCGATCTGTTCTGCGAGCTCCTTCTGCTTCGATTTCGGCAGATCGATGCCAAGGGCGAGACGCACCTCCTTGCGCCAGTCCATGAGGTTGCGGAAATCCTTCTTGCCGAGCACCTTGAGATCGGAGCAGTTCTCGCGCATCTCGTCAGTGGTCTGTGCAAGTTCGAGCAGCTTCTTGCTCTCATCCGACTTGAACGAGATCTCGTTGTATGAACCGAGCATGCCGATAACGTCCTGGCCCTTGATAAAGTCAGCGGCGTCGAGGGAGTGGAAAAGGGTATAGTCTCCGTCGGCGTAACCTTCACGGTGCTTGCGAACTTTCTTGGGGGCAAAGACATTGGCGTGCGCATTGCCTGCAGATGTGCCTTTCAAGGTGAGAGGCACGCCAGAGTCTGGGTCTTCGCTGGCGAGGGCGGCGGGGTCGAGCTCCTTGAAGACGTGCATAGGGTCGAGGAACTTGGGATCGATGCGGGCCGGGTTCTTGTATCCTTGGCAGACGACGAAGATCTCGGCGGAGACGTTACGTGATGAGGACGGCTTGGTAGCCTCGACCTTCTTGAAGAGCTGATTGAACACCCAGAGCAGGTTGTTGTAGTCTTTGGAACGGAAGACCTTGGTGACGAATGTGCCGCCTGCATTGAGGAACTCGACGGCGAGACGCAGTGATTGGAGCGTCAACTCGGACTGGGCATAAGCATCTTGCACCCAGGCGGTACCGACGTTGGGCGCACCGTCGTGAATGACAATGTCGGCCTTCCAGTCCTTGAGGATCTGACGGAGCTGGTCTCTGCATTTGTATGAGTTGATATCTTCGGCAAACGTGATAGTGCGTGGAATGGGCTTGATGGGGACGAGATCGACACCGACGATGAGCGAGTTGGCGGGCATGAACTTGGAAGCGACCTGGAGCCAACCACCGGGAGCGGCGCAGAGATCGATACAGCATCTGGCCTTTTCGAGGAAGTTGTACTTCTTGTTGAGCTGGACCAGCTTAAAGGCGGCACGGGATCGGTAGCCCTGTTCCTTGGCAAGCCAGTAGAACTTGTCGAGACGACCCTTGGCCGTCTTCTTCTGCTGCTTCTTCGCCATCTTGAAGGGCGAGCGAAGTGATTGACAAGCCTTTGGTGGTGGTGGATGGCAGCGAGTGGCATCTCGAAGCTGCTGATAACTAGCAGGCTCAGCCTTCAGCCGCTGCCAGCTTCCCAAATTCTCAAAAAAAATAAGGCCTCAAGGCTAGAGAGCTGCAGCTCCCGCCGCCATGCTCGCTCGACCTGGAAGCTTTTTCAAAATTTCAGAGTCGAGGACCCTGAATGGAGAAAATTCAATCGCACGAGTGGAAGAGCTGCGGTCAAGCGTCTCTTGGCCTAGGGAAGGAGCACAAAGGGAAGCGCGCTCGCAGACTGAGGGCGCGTTGATTTTCACTGGCTTGTAGTCGCGCAGAGCAAGCCAATTCAGATTCTCGAGAAGAAGCTCGAGAAGACTTTGAATTCAAGGCAGCGAAGAAGAAGCGAAGAAGAAAAGAAAAATCACGCTCAGCAGCAGTTGAGAAGCCTGCCCGGCGCTTTCGAGTGCAGCTCAGTCTTCATCATCATCCGAGGTCACGACTCGCTCTCCTCCTTTATCCTCAACGATCGCTTACTCTGTCTTCACCACAAAAAGGTCGTATAGACCCATTTCACACCCAGCTACATTGGCCGGCTCTTTCGTTCAGCCTTCGCCGATCAACGCCCGGTCCGACACAGACACCATCGATTCTTCAGCTTCGGTCCCGGTGCTCTTACGACCCTACCCGCACATTCATACCAGTTGCATACCAACACCCAGCTATAGCACAAGATGCCTAGCGTCGACGACATTACAAACGGCGTCGATGAGCTCGACTTCATCGACGATGCCGACATTGACTTTTCCGACATCGAACAAAAGTACTCGGTCAAATTCGACGAGGGTCTCGACGATGTGATCGTCATCGAGGGCGTCCCTGCCATTACCGAGTCGCGCCAGCAGAAGCTCTTCGAGACCGTTCAGAAGCGTTTCAAGACCCACGCCGGCATCGACATCGCTGTCGAGGGCATGCACATCCCTTACGGCGACAATGGTGAATCCAAGGGCTACATTTTCGTCGAGATGGCTTCCGCCGAGGATGCCGCTCAGGCCATTCGGCAGATGGATGGCTACGCCTTTGACAAGAAGCACCGCTTCTCCGTCCACCGCTTCACCGACGTTGAGAAATTCGCCAGCCTTTCAGAAGAGTACGCAGAGCCCGAAGAGGAGGAGTTCAAGCCCCGCGAGCACCTTCGCTCCTGGCTCGCAGACGCCTCGGGTCGCGACCAGCTCGTCATCTGCCGTGGTGACGACGTCGAGATTGCGTGGCACAACCGCTCCTCGGATCCTCAGGTCGAACACAGCCGTCCTCGTTGGACAGAGAGCTACGTGCAATGGTCGCCCCTCGGAACCTTCCTCACCACCTTCCACCGACAAGGTATCCAGATCTGGGGTGGTCCTTCGTGCGAGCGCTTCATGCGTTTCCCTCACCCTGGCGCCCGTCTTGTCGACTTCTCTCCAAGCGAGCGCTACATGGTCACATGGTCGCACGACCCTATCCAGGTGCCCGACAATGCCCCCATCGGTCCTCAATTCTTCGGCCCCGAAGATGAGGGCAACCGCATCGCAGTCTGGGAGGTCCGAACCGGTCACCTTTTGCGATCCTTCCCCGTGCCTCAGGATGAGAATGGACAGCCAGGCCAGCTCAAGGGCTTCTCGTGGCCCTTCCTCAAGTGGAGTCCCGATGACAAGTACTGCGCACGTCTCAACCCCGGCCAGGCGATCAGCGTCTACGAGACTCCCTCCATGGGTCTGCTCGACAAGAAGTCGATCAAGGTCGAGGGCGTCGTCGACTTTGAATGGTGCCCAATGGGCGAGAAGGAGCGCGAGGCTGCCGAGTCGGGCAAGCCTAACAAGAAGGTCAGGGACAACATGATCGTCTACTGGCAGCCCGAAGTGGCCAACCAGCCCGCACGTGTCACCGTCATGGCCGTGCCAACAAGAACCATCCTCCGTTCCAAGAACCTCTTCAACGTTTCGGATTGCAAGCTTCACTGGCACCCGCAGGGCGACTACCTCTGCGTCAAGGTCGACCGACACACCAAGACAAAGAAGTCCATGTTCTGCAACCTCGAGATCTTCCGCGTGCGAGAAAAAGAGTTCCCCGTCGAGGTCGTCGAGCTCAAGGACGCCGTCACCGCCTTCGCATGGGAACCACACGGAACCCACTTTGCCCTCATCTCGAGCAACGACCCGCAGCTCGGCACACCGGCGCCGGGTATCACCATCAAGACTCAGCTCAACTTCTACCACCTTCACCCCAAGGGCGACTTCCGTCCGCTCAAGTCGTTTGACAACAAGACGCTCAACGCGCTCTTCTGGTCCCCACGCGGTCGTCACATGGTCGCTGCTACGCTTGGCAGCTCGCAAAAGTTCGACCTCGAGTGGTACGACGTCGATTTCATGCACGAGGTGCGACAGGGCAACCCTTCTGCCGACCCAGCGGACGATGTCAAGCTGATCGGCACCGGCGAGCACTACGGCATCACCGATCTTGAGTGGGACCCATCGGGACGCTACGTTGCGACCTCGGCCTCGGTCTGGCGCCACTCGCTTGAGAACGGTTTCGCCGTCTGGGATTTCAAGGGGCAAGAGCTGCAGAAGCACATCCAGGACCGCTTCAAGCAGATTCTCTGGCGTCCACGACCGCGATCGCTGCTGAGCAAGGAGGACAAGTACAAGGTGCGCAAGAACTTGCGAGAGTACTCCAAGCAGTTCGAGGAGGACGATGCCGCCGAGGAGTCCAACCTGGCTACCGCCGAGCGCGAACTGTACCAGCGCATTCTCGAGGAGTGGAAGGCATGGCGTGGCCGTGCTCGCCGCGATCTCGAGCAGCTGCGCGAGGATCTCGGCCGCGAGGAGGTCGGACAGAGCGTCGACCATGCCAAGAAGCTGGCCGAGGAGGCTACCGAGGAGGTGCAGGAGTGGAAAGAGGAGATCATCGAGGAGACCGAGGAGGTACTTTCTTAAGCATTATCCTGACGTTTGCAACCTCGTCGGCTAGCCGGGTTACGCTCACCGCATTGAATCTGGGAGCTGTTGTCTCGTGTCACACATTCGATATGTATACATTAGGCGTGCGTCTTGTACAATGGTGATACTCTGAACCCACAGAGCCTGCCTGCCATTGCGTCGAGTCTCCGCACCTTGAAATGCCTGTTGAGCCGTGACGAGGCATTCGTCACGCATTGTGGTGACCGGTGTGCGAGAGGGCCTGTTGCGAGGTAGCTGCGTCATTGCTATGGAGGTATTGAGGATGAAGAGGTTGTTGCTGTGGAAGACGAGCTTGAGCTAGCGTCACGGAACGCTCGTCTCCAGTGCGCTTGCCCTAGCTCCTGCATATCCTTCTCGATGTCCTTCGGGAGATTGATGTGCTTGACCGACTTGGGCTCGAAAGTGGTGTCTAGCAATCTCGACGTCTTGCGGTGCATGTACTCGATTTGGGCAAAGTCGCGTCGCTTCAGACCGCCTCCCCACGATGGATGCTTGAAGAAGTAGCGAAGGTAGATGGTAAAGTCTCGTCGATGTTCCTGTCAATTGATAGAGGCAGGGGGTGTTTGTCAGTGTCAAGTGAGACCTTCGGTATAGACTCCTTTCGAGCGCCTGTACGTACCTGCTCTTTGGTTTTGATGATGCGAAGTCCTCGTCGATAGAGCGCTAGAATTTCCTTCTGCGCCTGTGTCAGCTTCTTTGCAGGTGGCATGGTGGAAACAGCTACGACTCGAGATGTCTGCCAGAGCTTTCGAGAGGAAGAAGGATTAGGTCGAAGAAGGTGCAACCGAGTTAGCTAAAGCTTAAATCTCCACATGCAGCCGAGAAGGGCTCGGAAGTCGGATCACCCTGCGAGCCTCGAGCCAAAATTTTGGAATTGCCGAGAAGAAGACTTGTCCTTGCTTCTTCTTACTTCTTCTTCCACCACACCTCGTCATCGCTCTTGACGCGGCACCCATCTTCTAGCTCTCAGGAGCAGCCGCAGCCATGCCGAAAGCATCCAAAAGGCAGAAGGAGAAGAAAGCCGACTTTCAGAAAACCAAGCTCAAGCTCGGCAAGGGAAAGCAAGCTGCCAACAATGCTACCGACGTCTCGTTCAAGGCCAAGACCATTGCTCTTCCGCAGCAGTCGATCAATGTCGACAAGTCGGGCAAACTTGTCAACTCTCGCAATCTCACCATCACCGACTTGGCTCTCCAGCTTCGACACTACTCGGCAGGCGTTCGTCGCGATGCTGTCAGCGGCATCAAGGAGATCCTCACGTTGCATCCCAGCTTGATCCTGACGGACGCAGCTTCCCTCATCCCAGAGCTCGCCCGTTGCATCGGCGACGAAGACGCGGCTGTACGAAAGCAGCTACACGTTCTGCTCAGCTGGATGCTGCCGCAAATCCCTGCTCAGCTGCTAGGCCCGTATCACGGCACACTGCTTCTCTTCACGACCTCAGCTCTCAGCCACATCTATCCCGAGGTACGAATCGGCGCTGTCAAGATCCTTGACGTGTGTCTCAGCATCCTGCCGCAAGTAGCAACAGCAGGCTGGGAGAACGCTGTGTACAATATGGCAAGTGCTGTCTCTTCTGCACAGAGTTCGACCGGCAGCTCGGATGCGGCAGGCCCCAGCAAGGCCTCGCACCAACCGCATGGCGAGCGAATCATGAACTGCTACCTCAATCTTCTTGGCATCACGCATCGGTCAAGCGCTGCAGCTTCCATCACCTCTATCGACCTTGCGCCGGGTGCGAAGCTGCTCATCCTTCAGTCTCTCAGGACCTTCCTCTCGCACGCTCTTCCATCTACATCAGGCGACATCGAAGATACTGGCAACGAGCAGTCTTGCCCGACTTGGTTCTTCCGTTCCGCTTTTGCATCATCGGCTGAATTCGAGTACTTTCAGCGGATTCTCGGTCGTCACTCAAGGTCGTCACGGTCGCGTAGCGTCTCGATACAGCAAATGCGAACGCACAAAACTCAGGAGCTATCAGCGTCTCAGCACGGCATCCAAGCATCGTACGCGGACTGGCCGGCAGCCGATCGGGCGACATTATCACTCATGGACTTGGATTCGACTTCAGGCAAGTCATTGAATCAGACCGATCTTTACAGCTCGCTTCAAGCAGCCGTCACCTGGCAATCTACCCTCGGGAGGGACTCCCCGACGACAGGATCGGGGAAATTGGCAAAGTCAGCAGCACTGTCACTGTACGCCCTACTCGATCCAGTCTTGCTCGCCTCTTTCCTAGATACTGCACCTTCAGCATTTCAGCCGGATCTGGACCTCTCGCAGCAAACTCACGGCCAGAATGCCGGACTCTCAACTCCCGCACAGCTCGTGTTTGAGATTGTCAGTCTCATGCTAGCTCTGTGGCGCGGCTCGTCGTCTCCCAGCTCAAAAGCGCGGACGTCGCTCGCAGATACCCTCGGCCACATCTCGGTCTACTTTCCCTTCAGCCACCACACCGGCTCGAGCGGTCTCTCGGCGAAAGCAAAATCGGCGGTGGTACAGATGGACCTTGCATACGCCGAGCTTGCCGCCCTTCTGGCTCTGAACGAGGCGGCCTCTCAAAAGATCAAGTCAAAGTTCAACGTCGAGGTGCAGATTGCTTCGGTCTCTTCTTTCATCGCAGAGCTACTGTCCACGCCCGTGACAGAGAGTGGCACCGTCTCTCTCGCATCCACCGGGGCATCTGCCGGTAGTGTCCTCGATCCGGACACCTTTCGTGCGCTGCTACCCACATTGTGGTTCTTACTCGGCACGGAACACGAGTCACTTCTCGATAGCTTGCTGGCGACGTATCACAGTCAAGCATCCACACACAAGGTGAAGGCTGTACTCTTCGAGTTCCTCGCGCGTGCGTTCCTGCTGTCAAAGGTCCGGGCCGCATCGCCCTTCACCGCGTCAGAGAGCGAGCGCATCCTGGAGAGCTTGTTGACGGCATTCCCACGCACTTTGTGGGAAGCCGCCAATTCGAGCAGCGGGCAAGCGTTCGCCGGAGTGCAGCTGGAGTTCCTGCATTTCCTTCTGTTGCTGCCATCGCCACCGGCCAAACTGGCGTACGAGAAACTCGGTCCGCTGTACTGGATCCGACACCCGACCAAGAACGTATCGGTGCCAGGTCCGTGGAACAAGCTGCCGCCGTCGCTGCGCAAGCTCGCCCTCGACAACATCACGTTGTTACAAGGACGAGACGCCAAGCTGGACAAGGCGCTGTCTCAGGCGTTAGAGTTTGCTCAGGCTCGTTCGTGATCGAGGCTTGCATAGCTCGCATCGTCCGAAGTGGAACGCCAGTCACTCAGCCACGGGGTCTACAAAGTCACGTCTTGTTGAGGATCTTCTATGCACTTGCTTTCGCATAATGACTCGTCTATGCATCCGCCTCCTTGGACTCGCCCAACTTCTTTTCGAGCTTCTCGTACATGGCCTGCGCCTGCGGGATTAGACCGTTGAACTGGCTATTGGACCACTGACCCTTTTGAGATGGCAATGACGGCAGGTTGCCGGACGTCTTCAGAATCGCCAACAACTTTGCGAGCAGCGCATATGACAGCTGATCCGCCTGATCCTTGTCGATGGGTCGCAGTCCCTTGTCGGCCTGCGCTCCTGGATCGAGCGCTCGATGTTGACCCAGAAGCGTAGCGAGCTGAAGAATGCTCGGCGGGTAGTCGGACTGCGCCGACTGTTCGAGCCAGAATCTCGCCTCGACGTCGTTTGCGTCGACTCCAAAAGTATCCCTGTGCGCCTGCTTCATGGTCTTGTCGCCACCGGTGACGTCCGGGTGATGTGCCATGCGGTCTCGATCGAGAAAGTAGAAGGAGCCCACCTGAAACATGCTCTGCGCATCACCTTGATCCGCAGCCTGTTTGAAGTACTGGAACGCGTCCGCTTTGTTGCCTGCGTCATTGTCGAGCAGATGATCCATGCCGAGGGCAAAGAGACAGCCGGAGTGGCCAAGCTCTGCTCCCTTTTGCAGATATCCGCGTGCGCGCTGTTGGTCTGGCGGGTTGAAGCGCGATTCTTGGAAGAGCGTGGCGAGATCGTACCACGCTTCTGGAAGGCCCTTTTCGCCTGCTCGTTCATACAGCTTGACGGCTTCTTCGATCAAGGAAGGCCACTGTGCCTTCTCCACCTGCCCTCGCTGCACGCGCTGAAGCAAGAGTCTGGCCACACCTACGGAGCCTCGCGCGTTGCCTGCAGCCGAGAGCTCCTGGTAGAGCGTCACAGCCTGCTGCGCTCGACCCTTCTGATCACCCGAGGGCGACGGAGGGGCCGTGTTTTGTAGAACCATGCTCGCCCAGTAGTAGCCGGCATCGTCGGAACCTGCCTGATGCGCCACCTCGAACAGACGATACGCCAGCGGGTGGCGGCGAGGATCGGCCGAAGCGGAGAGAAGCACATTGGCGAGCTGAGTCAGGTTTTCTGCGCTATAGCCCCACTCTTGGATCGATGAAAGGATGTCGGCGTCTATCGAGGCTTGGTAAGCTTGTCGGTCTGCGACAGTGGGAAGGTCGGCGGCGGTGCGTAGCTGGACTAGCAATTTTGAGAGGAGTGAGCAGGCTCGGTTGTAGGTGATGGCGGACGGTGATGCCTCTTCATAGCGTGCGGGCGATAGGATGCGGCTGACTGAAGCGTCGACTTCGGTCTGATCTGGGATGTTGATGTTGGTCGGCACGGCGTAGTGTCGAATCGCTGCGGGAGTTCGGGTGAGTCCGCTGCTAGAAAAGCTGATTGAAGCAGTCAGTCGAGACGAGGGTGCAACGCGAGCGTGGGAAGTTAGCGTCCTGATTGCGCTTTGGCGCAGCAATCGTCGTGAAGCAATCATATCGGTATCTTCCGGAGTGTGGTCTGTGATGGTGACTGTGATGGTGAGAAGAGAAGGGCGTGAGAAGGTTTGATTGAATGCGCTTTCAACAGCTTCGGCGAATTCCCGCTCAGACGTCGGCGTCTCTGATAACCAAGCCTTGGCCCAAAAAAATCCTCCACATCCTTCTCGTCGGTGATGCCGTTCGCGTTTTCCGAAGGGGGCTTGAACACAAACCTTGAGGAATCTTGTCGGGTCGGAACATCCAGCTGTCGTTCGACATCCTCACACGGCTCCCGACATCACGGCAATGGCGACAAGCGGATCATTAGACGAGCAGGGAGATTGGCCGGTCCCTTCATCAACGTGGATCGACAAGGTGCTCTTCCTCGGCACAGGCACCAGCGGTCAGGTACCGGCGATTCACTGCGTCACCAAACCCGACTTTGGCGACTGCGCGGCTTGCAAGGACGCTACCCTCAATCCGACCGGCAAGAATCGTAGAGGCTGTACTGCTGCAGCTATCGTAGGACGCGATGCCGCCGACAAGCAGGACAGCACCATCTTGATCGACTGTGGCAAGACTTTCTACTCGAACGCCGTCGTCCACTTCCCGCGCAACGGCATCCGCTCCATTAGAGCTGTGCTGCTCACACATGCCCACGCTGATGCGATCCTCGGCCTGGACGATCTAAGAGCATGGACTATGGGCGGAGTCATCCAGCGACATGTAGACATCTACCTCACCCAAGAATGCATGACCGTCGTAGAGGGCATGTTTCCGTACCTCGTCGACCGATCCAAATCGACAGGTGGCGGTGATGTGCCCACGCTTCGATGGCATATCATCCACCAGGACGCGCCTTTCACCATCCCAGCTTCCGAGGGCCGCAAGGAGGTCCGCGTACAGCCACTTCCTGTACTTCACGGCTACGTTGGCCGATCATCGCCATTCTGGTGCCTCGGCTTCCGCATCGACACCTTCAGCTACATCAGCGACTGCCATGAGATCCCCTCCGCCACTCTCGAGCACATGCGGGGCAGTCAAGCCATCGTCATGGACGCCCTCAAGATGGACCGGCATCTCTCTCACTTTTCTTTCGCGCAGGCGCTTTCCTTCTTCGCATCCTTCTCGCCACCACCCGCGCTCGGTCTTCTCACCGACTTTACACATCGCATAGAGCACTGCGACACGCAAGAGCTTGTTGACGACTGGAGATATGGCATGATGGCTGCGCAGCTGGAAGGCAAGGCGAGGCAGACCAAGGACGTCGGTGAAGGTGGCGAGAATAAGTGGTGGGCCGACATCTGGGACGAGCAGAGCAACGAACGGAACATGACAATACGTCTCAAGCATGCCACGGACTCTTCAATGAGGAAAAGGACGCAAGTGGGGTGCAGCACTATGTGCCGCCCATCAAGCTCAGCTGGGATGGTCTTGTTGTTCGTTTCAATCCTAGGCGGCAGTAGAGCTGTGCAACAGGCATAGACGTTTTGGGCATCTAAGCCCGGTTCGGCAGCTTCTGCAACGTGTGTGACAACAGGAGCTGAAAGCGAGCCAAGCGGTCTTCCTGAGTACTCGAGGGGCCTTTACCTGGCCAGGACCTCGTCTGGCAAGACTCCTTTGATGTCGGAAAAGTCCGGCTGCTGAACGAGCTTGTGGGGGGCAAGACAGCCTCAGTGCCGACGCGAGGCCATTGCGAGAGCTCTGAGCGTCGATCGACGAACCGTGCCGAGCAGTTACATGCACCTGCATCGACACTCCTAACACCTCCAAAGGAAAGATGAAGCACGCAGCAAGAAACCACACGCGGTATCAAAGTGCAGCATGGTTCGCGTGCTGAGCGTGCTAAGCTTTGGGTCTGAGAGCTGGTGCACAGATCTCCGCGGCAGTTTGAGAACTTGAGCGCTGCTGCAGACGGACCGACTGGCGCTGCCTCCGCGATCAAGACAGAATGGCAGTGCTCAGATCGTACCGTCGCTTTCAGGCACGGTATCAAGACCACTCGGGCTGTCGAAAGGCAGGTGGTGGTGTAATGACTGATTCCAAAACGAACGTGAAAAGCAAGACAAAAGAGTGTGATGGGATGACGACAGAGCGAAGGAGCGGAAGCAGTACTCATGACCTAGAATTCAGCCTTCGTGGGACTGCTCGGAACACGAGAAGGGTAAGCGAGTGTGATGGCACTGAGGTGACGCAGCGATTCGATGTCGTCCTGATCTCGCCGCTGCTCCTTGGCGTAGTCTGAGTCCGCCTTCGTGCTTCTGAACGACGCTGTCGATGGCTGCCGGAGCATGTTTCTGTCTTGATTGGCAGACGCGAGTTGGGACTCCAGGCGCGAGTCCACGTGTTCGCTGCGATGCTGAACGACTTTGATGTCGATAGCAGCTGGGGTCCGAGCGACATTGAGACCGATAGCTGCTCGGAATAGCGGATCCAGGCTGGCGACCGTACAGAAAAAGGTGATAGCAGTGCACGCCGCAAGCGTGATTACGCTGACGGAGATCGTCGCGACGACGATGGACGCCGAAACGTCACTTTTCGATACTTGACCGGGGAACGACTTCGCGACAACGTACACAGGGACGAAGGCGAACGCCGGCGCGGCGACGACGACGATCACGACATAGACCAGGGTGAGCACCGTCATCTTCCACGCAACGTGATGTCCCGTGTTCAGGTCGCTTGCCCTGGCCCTGCCTTCCGTCAGAAGCCAAATTAGCTTACCAACAAAGCCTTGATGCGAGGGAGGAATGGGCTTGGGATGGTGAAAGCAGGCGTGATTGACCAAGTTGACCAGGTTAGGCACGCCGTACAGCACGAAGGGGATCCACATGGCAAAGGCGAACGCCGCGTAGATGGCGAGATGGATGCAGACGTATCGATGGCAGTCCATGTAAGCAGCGGCAACGCGTCGTGCTGCCCAGACGAGCTCATCGGATGCGAGCACATGTTCATCCGGAAACGTGAATGTTTCTTTTGCAGCGCGATGAATCAGCGACATGATCTCGTCGGAGAGGAGGTTGTTCGCGAGTGATCTTGCTCGGAATATCGCATGACCGGCCATTGCTGCCATGCAAATCGAAACCGTCACGAGGAGAGCGCACGGTAGAACCAGCAAGGTATTGAGCGTGGTCGGACTTCGAGGCATCGGTAGATAGATCCAGCGTCTACGGGTGTCGCTTGCAATGTTGTTGGGCGATAAGGGCGATCTCGGACTGCAACTGACGATAAAGCCATGTATACTGCAATAGGCGCCCAAGATCAGCGGACACCAAGGCAGAGGAATGATCCACCACCATAGCATCGTACTGCCGTTGGCAAACGACCAAATGGCCGCAAAGATCGCGATTGTGTCCCACAGCACCAAGTAGATACCGCAACCGCTACTAAGGATCAGTACTGCATTGGCGACGTAGTAGCTCCCAAACGAAGTTTCTTTCTTTCGAAAGAACCAGATGTCTCCGAGGCTCTTTTTCTTGTGGATCAGCCAGAAGCATATCAGATACGTGAGGATGCATTCGAACTCGCTTGCGAGGAGCCAGATGCGGGTCCGGTGCGACTCGGGCGCGTACATTGTCCGGCTCAGAGCATGGACGAGCTGCTGTAGTGTCTGGCCGGATTGAAAGCGGTGCATGCTTTGAGGGTCGATCGGATATGATAAGGAGATAGCCCTGCCCATGGCATTCAAGTCTGGTACGTTCTCGATCTGCATTCTGGCGAGACGGAAGAAGCGTTGACTTGAAGATGTTGCGAGGTGCCTCGATGACGTTGAATCGGTGCTGAAGGTCGAAGAAGCCGAGTTGTGAGCGAACGATGATCCTGTTGAAAGGGCGGAGACAGACTCGATCGATGCGGCATGCCAGGGTACTTATACAGTACTCTGCGAGGAGCTGTTTTTGCGATGATGACAGCCTCGTCTGTGCGTGAAGGGCACTGCGACTCAAAGTTGTTCGAAGCAGAAGTGAGCGAGTTTGCACATTGAGCAGCCATACCGAGTCGAGCCAAGCCAGACGGCTCGAGCATCATCGACCATGGCTTACACAAGGCCTTTCCGCCTGCTCGGATCGTCTCGACTAGCGAGAGCGCGGTGTCGTGTCTACAACGCGCTGCAAGAAGCGGGGACAAAGCGGACATCAGCTGATCGAGCCGTCGGCTGGCAGCTGACGTATGAACAGGATGCATAGAGATAGCTCACTCAGTTCATCTGGCCAAGGAGAACGCAGTGCTGCCGTTGTACAATCAAATTGACAGCTCAATGCTCGCCTGAAGCTGTTCATAGCGATAAGCATGCAAAAGTCATGTCGCAACGCCATTGCTCATCGTGCACGTACGCCGCATTAACAAGCTCATCTAGTAATCGAAGCGACGCCGCTCGTGTTCCAGAAACGACGCATCGAAGCTTGACGAAGCGTCAGAATCGATCGCCCGGCGAAAGCGATGTCATGTCTCAGAAGGCTCTGTGCGCCTCAATTTGGCGGTCGTGTCAAGGACAGGCTCGTGCACAAGACACTCCGTCCTATGAGCACAGGGCACCGAACTTTCAGCGAGTCACACTGACCCAGGGCCCGCGCAGATCTTTGACTGGATCTGTGCTCATCGCGAGCATGTTCCATCGCTAGCATGCGCTGAGCTTCCAGTACGCCGTGCCACTCTGCAACATGCGGACGAAACACCTTGCATTGATTTGTTATCCGCACTCACACATTCGGGACTTCAAAGCCGCTACTACCTCGGCGCAGATTCGCGTTTCAGATGGACACTGCGTCGAACTTCAGTTGTATATGTGCTCACTTATCGGAGCCGATCTTAGCCGATAATGAGTCAAGGGACATCACGAGCTCGCGCACTTACATCATGTAATGCAAGCGACGAGACAATACCATACGAAAGAGCTGCAGCTCGCCCGACCGCTGCTCAAAAGGTGTTTCCCTACGTCGCAACTGTCCATTGCGTGCACGATTGCTCTTTACGGCACTGTGTTGTCGTGCACAAGCTATTCTGTTTCGGTGCTTCTGAGAAGGGATCTCAGACCGTCACACCGGGTCCTATCGTTTTGCCACTGAATGCCGGTCGTTTACTAGGGCTCCTTACCGCGTCGGACGTAGCGCAGACTCCCGCCGTCGCTCGGCGCATTCTGCGCGAGGCCAGAATTGACCACTCGCTCGCAACGAAGCGTTCTATCGACAGCAATGCCAGCTCTGGCTTCGACAGCTGGACGGTTGATCGCAGGCTCTTGAGACCAGCATCAACGATTCTCGCCGTGCGCACTCTTCGACACATCGCCCGCAAAGCCGCGATGGCCTCAGCGGGCTTGCGATAATCGCTACATAATAAAAAGCCTCCTTTTTCATTTCGAATTTTTTTCTTGTGAATTTTTATTCCCTGTTTGGCATGTTAATATTAGATTTTCAATTGATACGCTAGCTTGCCATAATGTCACTATGTTGTTGTATGCTACCTTGAGTGATAACACTGCCTCCAGTCCCACAACATTGCCACTGAGATGATGTTAGCGCTACAAGTATAATGAAATAACGTCACTCCACACACACACACACACACGGCCTGTGCACAGCAAATCAAGCTAGTATTGAGTGAACCAACAATGCAGGCCTACTCTCTGTGACATTGTCTCCTGCAAGACCTCCTTGTTGCTCTCCTGCTTGTAGTTGATGAACGGAGCGGTGAGGTCAGCAGGCGCAAGGTTGTACTGTCTAAGGGCATCATCAGCGTCATGATCCTGGTTGAGAGGATAGCCAGCCCTGACAACGCAAGCCCACTTCTTCGTCTTGCAAATCCAACCTTTAGCATGCTCCCGCATGATCCTGGCGAGTTGGTTGTGTATCACCTTCTCAAGCGTTTGGCTATCCTTGAGGTTCTCTCGACCCACTGCTGGCCGGATGAAGCCAAACACCCGCTCCATTGGATTGAGCCACAGCAAGTATGGTGGGATGAAGCAAATTTGATGCCCCTTGTGAGCCACAGCCACCTTGATGTTGGCAGTGTGATGGCATTTTGCATTATCAAACAGGAGGAGGCCGTTCTGACCCACAATCTCCAGGAACAGGTACTGCTGGAGGAAGTGTACAACGTACTCACCGGTCCAGGAGCCAAGAATGCAGTAGCTATTGGAAATTGGCCCCGCAATAGCAGCTCACTGTTACAAATCAGTCCATGGGCGAAGGATTTGGGTTAGGGTTTGATGGGCGGAACAGAATGAGGTTGGCGCGTCAATGACCTGGCAAGACGGTCCATTTGAAATTTGAAGTGAAAAAATTGAAATGGTGGGAAGACGGTCAGCTACAAAATTGGAGACGCGTTGTATTCAGTTTGAATTTCCTGGCAATTTCCACTTGGCGGGCAGCCAACACCATCTTGAAGACGGTCTGATACAAGCAGCAAGACAGTCTGATACAAAGGCAAGACGGTCTGCTACAGATCAGCAAGACAGTCAGCTTCAAGTTGGAAGACGGTCTGATACAAACTGAAGCTGGCTGTACGGTTGCTCATCACCTGTCCACCACACAGACATTCCAATCTCAAGATGACCACCGTCAACTGTCCTGTGTGCGCCTTCAGCTACTCCATCACCAACATCACTAACCACATCCGTAAGGCTTAGGGTTAGGGTTAGGGTTAGGGTTAGGGTTAGGGTTAGGGTTAGGGTTAGGGTTAGGGTTAGGGTTAGGGTTAGGGTTAGGGTTAGGG